>NW_024710738.1:177500-239201 GCF_018991925.1 Homarus americanus | reverse complement strand
CGGTAATGCTTCGTTCCAGTTACGTGCTCCTCCTCCCTCGTGCTCCTCCTCCTCCCTCGTGTTCCTCCTCCTCCCCGTGCTCCTCCTCTTCCACCCACGTGCTCCCCCTCCTCCCTCATGCTCCTCCTCCTCCCCTCGTGCTCCATCTCCCTCGTGCTCCTCCTTCACCCCGTACTCCCCCTCCTCCCTCGTGCTCCCTCCTCCTCCATCATGCTCCCCCCTCCTCCATCGTGCTCCCCCTCCTCCCTCGTGTTCCTCCTCCTCCCCGTGCTCCTCCTCTTCCTCCTTGTCCTCCCTCCTCCTCATGTTCCTCCTCCTCCCCGTGCTCTCCTCCTCCTTCGTGCTCTCCTCCTCCTCGTGCTCCTCCTCCTCCTCTTCTCCTCCTCCCTCATGCTACCTCTCCTCCATGGTGCTCCTCTCCTCCCTCGTGTTCCTCCTCCTCCCCGTGTCCCTCTTCCTCCTTGTTACCTCTCCTCGTGTTCCTCCTCCTCCCAGTGCTCCTCCTCCTCCTCGTGCTCCTCCTCCTCCCTCATTGCTCCTCCTCCTCCTTGTCTCCTCCTCCTCCCTCGTGTCCTCCTCCTCCCTCGTGTTTCCTCCTCCTCCCTCGTGCTCACCCTCCTCCATCGTGCTCCCCCCTCCTCCTCGTGTTCCTCCTCCTCCCCCGTGCTCCTCCTCTTCCTCCTTGCATCCCCTCCTCCCTCGTGTTCCTCCTCCTCCCCGTGCTCCTCCTCCTCCTTCGTGCTCCTCCTCCTCCCCGTGTCCCCTCCTCCCTCATGCTCCTCCTTCCTCGTGCTCCTCCTCCTCCTTCGTGCTCCTCCTTCCTCGTGCTCCTCCTCCTCCTCGTGCTCCTCTTCCTCCCTCGTGCTCCTCTTCCTCCTCCATTGCTCCTCCATCCTCGTGCTCCTCCTCCTCCTTCGTGCTTCTCCTCATCCTCGTGCTCCCTCTCTTCCCTCATGCTCCTCCTCCTTCGTGCCTCCTCCTCCTCGTGCTCCCCCCTCCTCCTCGTGCTCCCCTCCTCCTCCTCCTCCTCCTCTCTTGTGCCCCCTTCCTCCCTCGTGCTCCTCCTCCTCCCTCGTGTTCCTCCTCCTCCCTCATGCTCCTCCTCCTCCTTCGTGTCTCCTCCTCCTCCCTCGTGCTCCCCCTCCTCCATCGTGCTCCTCCTCCTCCTCCTCCCCATTGTGCTCCTCCTCTTCCTCCCTCATTGCTCCTCCTTCTCCTCCTCATGCTCCCTCCTCCCCGTGCTCCTCCTCCCCGTGCCCCCTCCTCCCCGTGCCTCCTCTTCCTCCCTCGTGCTCCTCCTCCTCCTTCGTGCTTCTCCTCTCATCCCTCGTGCTCCCTCTCTTCCCTCGTGCTCCTCCTCCTTCGTGCTTCTCCTCCTCCCTCGTGCTCCCCCTCCTCCTCGTGCTCCCCTCTCCTCATCCTCTCCTCCTCCCTGTGCCCCCTTCCTTCTCGTGCTCCTCCTCCTCCCTCGTGTTCCTCCTCTCCCCTCATGCTCCTCCTCCTCCTTCGTGCTCCTTCTCCTCCCTCGTGTTCCTCCTCCTCCTCGTGCTCCTCCTCCTCCTTCGTGCTCCCCTACTCCCTCGTGCTCCCCCTCCTCCCTCGTATCCTCCTCCTCCCCGTGCTGCCCTTCCTCCCTTGTGCTCCCCTCCTCCTCGTGTTCCTCCTCATCCCTCGTGCTCCCTCCTCCTCCCTCGAGCTCCTCTTCACCTTCAGTGCTCCCCCTCCTCCTCATGCTCCTCCTCCTCCTCGTGCTCCCCTCCTCCCTCGTGCTCCCCTCCTCCTCGTGCTCCTCCTCCTCCCCGTGCTTCCCTTCCTCCCTTGTGCTCCCCTCCTCCCCTCGTGTTCCTCCTCCTCCCTCGTGCTCCCCTCCTCTCTCTTCCTCTCTCCCTCGTTCTCCCCCTCCTCCTCGTCTCCCCTCCTCCTCATGCTCCTCCTCTCCTCTGCTCCCCCTCATCCCTCATTCCTCCTCCTCCCTCGTGCTCCTCCTCCTCCTTCGTGCTCCCCTCCTCCCTCGTGCTCCCCCTCCTCCCTCATGCTCCTCCTCCTCCCTCATTATCCTCCTCCCCTGCCTCTCCTCCTCCTCCCCTCGTGTTCCTCCTTCTCCCCCGTGCTCCTCCTCCTCCTCGTGCTCCCCTCATCCCCTCTGTTTCCTCCTCCTCCCTCGTGTCTCCTCCTCCTTCGTGCTCCCCCTCCTCCCTCATGCTCCTCCTCCCTCGTGCTCCCCCTCCTCCCCTCATGCCCTCCTCCTCCCTTCCTCCTCCATCGTGCTCCCCTCCTCCCTCGTGCCTCTCCTCCTCCCTCGTGTTCCTCCTTCCTCCCCGTGCTCCTCCTCCTCCCTCGTGCTCCCCTCCTCCTCGTGCCTCTCCTCCTCCTCTGTGCTCCTCCTCCTCCTTCGTGCTCCCCCCCTCCTCCCCTCATGCTCCTCTACCTCCCTTGTGCTCCTCCTCCCCACCCTCATCCTCCCCTCGTGCTCCACCTCCTCCATCGTGCTCCTCCTTCTCCCCGTGCTCACCTCCTCCTCATGCTCCCCTCCTCCTCATGCTCTTCTCCTCCCTCGTGCTCCCCTCCTCCTCGTGCTCCTCTCCCTCACGTGCTCCCCCTCCTCCTCATTCTCTCCTCCCTCATTGCCTCTCCTCCTCCTCCCTCGTGTTCCTCCTTCCCCGTGCTCCTCCTCCCTTGTGCTCCTCCTCCACCCTCGTGCACCCCCTCCCCCTCGTGCTCCACCTCCTCCATCGTGCTCCTCCTTCTACCCGTGCTCCCCTCCTCCTCGTGCTCCCCCCTCCTCCTCGTGCTCCCCTCCTCCATCGTGCTCCTCCTCTCCTCCTGGTGCACCCCTCCCCTCATTCTCCACCTCCTCCTCGTGCTCCTCCTTCTCCCATGCTCCCCTCCTCCCTCATTGCTCCCCTCCTCCTCCTCGTGCTCCCCTCCATCAGTGTTCCTCCTCCTGGTGCTCCTCCTCCTCCCCCTTCTCCCCCCCTCATCATCGTGCTCCTCCTCATCCTCCCCATCGTGCTCCTCCTCCTCCTCGTGCTCCTCCTCCTACCCAGTGTCCCCTCCTCCCCTCGTGTTCCTCCTCCTCCCCCGTGCTCCTCCTCTTCCACCCATTCTCCCCCCTCCTCCTCATGCTCCTCCTCCTCCTCGTGTTCCATCTCCTCCTGTGCTCCTCCTTCTCCCGGCTCCCCTCCCTCGTGCTCACCTCCTCCATCATGCTCCCCTCCTCCATCGTGCTCCCCTCCTCCCTCGTGTTCCTCCTCCTCCTCCCCGTGCTCCTCTTCCTCCCTTGTGCTCCCCTCCTCCTCGTGTTCCTCCCCGTGCTCCTCCTCCTCCCTCGTGCTCCTCCTCCTCCCTCGTGCTCCTCCTCGTCCCTCGTGTTCCTCCTCCTCCCTCGTGTCTTCCTCTCCCATGGTGCTCCCCCTCTTCCCTCGTGCTCCTCCTCCTCCCCGTGCTCCTCTTCCTCCCTCGTTCTCCTCCATCCTCCTAGTCTCCTCCTCTCCCTCGTGTTCCTCTCCTCCCCGTGCTCCTCCTCTTCCTGTCCTCATCCTCCCTCGTGCTCCTCCTCCTCCCCTCGTGCTCCTCCTCCTCCCTCGTGTTCCTCCTCCTCCCCGTGTCCTCCCTCTTCCTACCTCGTGCTCCTCTCCCCTCCCTCGTCTCCTCATCCTCCCTCGGCTCCTCCTCCTCCCTCGTGCTCCTCCTCGTCCCTCGTGTTCCTCCTCCTCCCCCGTGCTCCTCCTCTTCCTCCATCGTGCTCCTCCTCCCCCCTCGTGCTCCTCCTTCTCCTCGTGCTCCTCCTCATCCCTCGTGTTTCCTCCTCCTCCTCCCTCCTCCTCCTCCCTCGTGCTCCTCCTCCTCCTCGTGTTCCTCCTCCTCCCCCGTGCTCCTCCTCTTCCACCCACGTGCTCCCCCTCCTCCCTCCATGCTCCCTCCTCCTCCTTCGTGCTCCTCTCCTCCCCTCGTGCTCCTCCCTTCTCCCCGTGCTCCCCCTCCTCCTTCCTCGTGCTCCTCCTCCTCCATCTGTCTCCCCTCCTCCATCATGCTCCCCCCTCCTCCCCTCGTGTTCCTCCTCCTCCCCGTGCTCCTCCTCTTCCTCCTTGTGCTCCCCTTCCTCCTCCATGTTCCTCCTCCTCCCTCATGCTCCTCCTCCTCCCTAGTACTCCTCCTCCCCTCCCTGTCTCCTCCCTCATCCCCTCTTTCCTCCTCCCTCCCTCGTGCTAACCCTCTCCCATGGTGCTCCCCCTCCTCCCCACTCCCTCCCTCTCTCCTCCCCCGTGCTCCTCCTCTCTTCCCTCCTCGTGCTCCTCCTCCTCCCTCATGCTCCCTCCCTCCTCCCCTCGTGCTCCTCCTCCTCCCCTCGTGCTCCTCCTCCTCCCATGCTCCTCCTCCCTCCTCCTCCGTACTCCCTCCCTCCCCTCCCCTCGTGCTCCTTCTCCTCCCTGTGCTCCTCCTCCTCCCCGCTCCCCCTCCTCCCTCCGATACTCCTCCTCCTCCCTCATGCTCCCCCTCCTCCCCTCATGCCTCCTCTCCTCCCCTCCTCTCATTCCCTCACATTCCCTCCTCCTCCCCTTCCTCCTCCTCCTCCTCCTCCCTGTTTCTCCTCCTCCTCCCTCATGCTCCTCCCCTCTCATGCTGCTCCTCCTCCTCCCCTCATGCTCCTCCTCCTCCCTCTGTGCTTCTCCTCCTCCTCGTCTCCTCCCTTCTCCCCGTGCTCCTCCTCCCTCATGTGTTCCTCCCTCCTCCTCCATGCTCCTCCTCCTCCTCCTCGTGTTCCTCCTCCTCTCCCTCATGCTCCTCTCCTCCCTCGCTTTCCTCCTCCTCCCCGTGCTCCCCCTCCTCCCCTGTGCTCCTCCTCCTCCCTCATGCTCACCTCCTGTCTCCTCTTCCTCCCTTGTGCTCCCCTCTCCCTCCTCCTCCTCCTCCTTGTGCTCCTCCTCTCCCTCGTGCTCCTCCTCTTCCTCCCTCATGCTCCCGCCTCCTCCTCCCTCGTGCTCTCCCCTCTCCCTAGCTTCTCCCTCCTCCTCCCCTCATGCTCCTCCTCCTCCCTCATGCTCCCTCCTCCTCCCTCTGTGCTCCTCCTCCTCCCCATGCTCCCTCCTCCTCCCTCGTGCTCCTCCTCCCTCATGTTCCTCCTCCTCCCCCATGCTCCTCCTCTTCCTCCCCCGTGCTCCTCCTCCTCCTCGCTCTACCCCTCCTCCCTCATGATCCTCCCTCCTCCTTCGTACTCCCCCTCCTCCTTGTGCTCCTCCTCCTCCATTGTGCACCTCCTCTACCTCCCTCATGCTCCTCCTCCTCCCTCGTTTTCCTCCTCCTCCCTCGTGCTCCTCCTCCTCCCTCGTGCCTCCTCCCCTCCCGTTCTCTCCCCTCCCCCATTCAGCCCCTCCTCCCCTGTGCTCCTCCTCTTCCTCCCTTCTCCCTCCTCCTCCTCCCTCGTGTCCCTCCCTCCTCGTGCCTCCTCCTCCTCGTGCTCCTCCTCCTCCCCACACCCTTCCCTTGTGCCCCCTCCTCCCTCGTGCCTCTTTGGGAAAGTAGATTATCGACTTGTGGAAATATTACCTAATTTTCTGAATTAGTTTATCAAGAAAACGGAAATTTGTATCACAGAAAATGGGATATCTACTTTCCGGGAAAGTTACATCTACTCATTATAGAAACGGAAATTTTTATCATAGAAAATGGGAAATATCTACTTCCGGGAAAGTTGTTATTCACTTTCCCGAAAAGTAGATTACTACTTTCGGAGTAGATTATCGCCTTTGGGAAAGTAGATTATCAATTTTGGGTAATATTACCTAATTTTCTGAATTAGTTTATCATAGAAAACGGGAAATTTGTATCACAGAAAATGGAAATATCTACTTTCTGGGAAAGTTGGTTATCTACTTATTATAGAAAACGGGAAATTTTTATCATAGAAAATGGAAATATCTACTTTCCGAAAGTTGGTTATCTACTTTCCGAAAAGTAGATTATCTACTTTTCGGGAAAGTAGATTATCGACTTTTCTTGGGAAGTAGATTATCGAATTTTGGGAAATATTACCTAAGTTTCAAGTAGATTATCATAGAAAACGGAAATGTTTATCACAGAAAATGGGAAATATCTACTTTCTGGGAAAGTTGGGCTCATTTATTATAGAAACGGGAAATTTTTATCATAGAAAATAAATATCTGCTTTCGGAAAGTTGGTTATCTACTTTTCCAGAAAGTAGATTATCTACTTTTCAAGTAGATTATCGCCTTTTGGGAAAGTAGATTATCGACTTTTTTGGGTAATATTACCTAATTTTCTGAATTAGTTTATCATAGAAAACGGAAATTTGTATCAAGAAAATGGGAAATATCTACTTTCTGGGAAAGTTGGTTATCTACTTATTATAGAAAACGGAAATTTTATCATAGAAAAATGGAATATTCATTTCCGAAAGTTGGTTATCTACTTTCCCGAAAGTAGATTATTCATTTTCGGAAAGTAGATTATCGACTTTCTGGGGAAGTAGATTATCGACTTTTGGGAAATATTAATTTAAGTTTGAAGCAGATTATCATAGAAAACGGGAAATTTGTATCACAGAAAATGGAAATATCTACTTTCTGGGAAAGTTGATATCCATTTATTATAGAAAACGGAAATTTTTATCAGAAAATAGAAATATCTACTTTCCGGGAAAGTATATTCATTTTCCAGAAAAGTAGATTATTCACTTTTCGAAAGTAGATTATCGCCTTTTTTGGAAAGTAGATTATCGACTTTGGGGTAATATTACCTAATTTTCTGAATTAGTTTATCATAGAAAACGGAAATTTGTATCACAGAAAATGGGAAATATCTACTTTCTGGGAAAGATGGTTATCTACTATTATAGAAAACGGAAATTTTTATCATAGAAAATGGGAAATATCTACTTTCCGGAAAGTTGGTTATCTACTTTCCAGAAAAGTAGATAGATTTTCTACTTCGGAAAGTAGATTATCGACTTTTCGAGGTGATTAATTTTGGAAATATTACCTTTTGCGGTAGATTATCATAGAAAACGGAAATTTGTATCACAAAAATGGGAAATATCTACTTTCTGGGAAGTTGGTTATCTACTTATTATAGAAAACGGAAATTTTTATCATAGAAATGGAAATATCTACTTTCCGAAAGTTGGTTATCTACTTCCGAAGAGAGATAGATTTTCATTTCGGAGAAATTATCGACCTTTTCAAAGTAGATTTTAACTTTGGGAAATATTACCAATTTGGAAGTAGATTATCATAGAAAACGAAATTTGTATCATAAAAAATGTAGAACTACTTTCCGAAGTTGTTTATCTACTTTCCCGAAAAGTAGATAGATTTTTCATCGAAAGTAGATTATCCACTTTTCGGGGAAGTAGATTCGAATTTTGGAAATTTACGTAATTTTGTGAAGTAGATTATCATAGAAAGGAAATTTGTATCATAAAAACTGGGAAATATCTACTTTCCAGAAGTTGATTATCTACTTTCCCGAAAAGTAGATAGATTTTCTACTTTTCGGGAAAGTAGATTATCCACTTTTCGGGAAGTAGATTCGAATTTGAAATATTACGAATTTTTGCGAAGTAGATTATCATAGAAAACGGAAATTTGTATCATAAAAAATGGGAAATATCTACTCGAAAGGTTTATCGAAAGTGATAGATTTTTCTACTGGGAAAGTAGATTATCCACTTTCGAAGTAGATTTCTAATTTGGAAATTTACGTAATTTGGAAGTAGATTATCATAGAAAACGGAAATTTGTATCATAAAACAATGGGCAATATCTACTTTCCCGGAAAGTTGGTTATCTACTTTCCGAAAAGTAGATAGATTTTCTACTTTTCGGGAAAGTAGATTATCGACTTTTTCGGGGAAGTAGATTTCGAATTTTTGGGGAAATATTACATAATTCAGAAGTAGATTATCATAGAAAACGGGAAATTTGTATCATAAAAATGGGAAATATCTATCCGGAAAGGGTTATCTACTTCCTGAAAAGTGATAGATTTTCTATTTTCGGAAAGTAGATTATCCACTTCGGGGATAGATTTTCGAATTTTGGGGAAATATTACGTAATTAGGAAGTAGATTATCATAAAACGGAAAATTGTATCATAAAAATGGGAAATATCTACTTTCCAAGTTGTTATCTACTTTCCCGAAAAGTAGATAGATTTCTACTTTCGGGAAAGTAGATTATCCACTTTTGGGAAGTAGATTTTCGAATTTTGGGGAAATATGTAATTTTAAGTAGATTATCAGAAAACGGGAAATTTGTATCATAAAAAACTGGGAAATATCTACTTTCGGAAAGTTGTTACATTTTCCTGAAAAGTAGATAGATTTCTTACATTTTCAAAAGATTACCACTGGGGAAATAGATTTTCGAATTTTGCAGATATTATTATGCAATTTGGAAGTAGATTATCATAGAAAACGGAAATTTGTATCATAAAAACTGGGAATATCTACTTTCGGAAAGTTAATTTCATTTCTCTCTCGAAGTAGATTTCATTTCGGTAGATTTCTTAAAATTACCTAATTCCAAGATTATCATAGAAAGGAAATTTGTATCATAAAAATGGGAAATATCTACTTTCCGGAAAGTTGTTTATTTACTTTCCGAAAAGTAGATAGATTTTCACTTTTCGGAAAGTAGATTATCCACTTTCGGGGAAGTAGATTTTCGAATTTTGGGGAAATTTACGTAATTTTATGATAGATTATCATAGAAAACGAAATTTGTATCACAAACAATGGGCAATATCTACTTCGGAAAGTTGTTATCTACTTTCCGAAAAGTAGATAGATTTCTATTGGGAAAGTAGATTATCCACTTTTCGGGGAAGTAGATTTTCGAATTTTGGGAAATATTACCAATTTTATGAAGTATCATAGAAAACGGAAATTTGTATCATAAAAATGGGAAATATCTACTTTCCGAAGTTGTTATCTATTTTCCCGAAAAAGTAGATAGATTTTCTCCTTGGGAAAGTAGATTATCCACTCGGGGAAGTAGATTTTCGAATTTTGGGGAAATATTACGTAATTTTGCGAAGTAGATTATTATAGAAAACGGGAAATTTGTATAAAAATGGAATATCTACTTTCCGGGAAAGTTGGTTATCTACTTTCCAAAAGTAGTTTATTTCTTTGAAAGTAGATCGACTTTTCGGGAAGTAGATTTTCGAATTTTTGGGGAAATATTACGTAATTTTTGCGAAGTAGATTATCATAGAAAACGGAATTTGTATCATAAAAATGGGAAATATCTACTTTCCGAAAGATATCTACTTTCCCAAAAGTAGATAGATTTTCTTTCGGAGTAGATTATCGACTTTTCGGTGAAGTAGATTGAATTTTGGGAAATAGGAAATATTACCTAATTTTGCGAAGTAGATTATCATAGAAACGGGAAATTTGTATCATAAAAAATGAAATATCTACTTTCCGGAAAGTTGGTTATCTCTTTCCAGAAAAGTAGATTATCTACTTTTCGGGAAAGTAGATTATCGCCTTTTGGGAAAGTAGATTATCGACTTTTGGGTAATATTACCTAATTTTCTGAATTAGAAAACGGAAATTTGTATCACAGAAAATGGGAAATATCTACTTTCTGGGAAAGTTGGTTATTCATTATTATAGAAAAGGAATTTATCATAGAAAATGGAAATATCTACTTTCCGAAAGTTGGTTATCTACTTTCCGGAAAAGTAGAAGATTTTCACTTTTCGAAAAAGTAGATTATCGACTTCGAAGTAGATTTTGAATTTTGGGAAATATTACCTAATTTTTGCGAAGTAGATTATCATAGAAAACGGAAATTTGTATCACAGAAAATAGGAAATTCACTTTCTGGAAAGTTGGTTATCTACCGAAGTAGATTATCTACTTTTCGGGAAAGTAGATAACCAACTTTCCCGGAAAGTAGATATTTCCCGTTTTCTATGATAAAAATTTCCCATTTTCTATAATAAGTAGATAACCAACTTTCCCAGAAAGTAGATATTTCCCATTTTCTGTGATACAAATTTCCCGTTTTCTATGATAAACTAATTCAGAAAATTAGGTAATATTTCCCAAAAGTCGATAATCTACTTTCCCAAAAAGGCGATAATCTACTTTTCTAGTAGATAATCTACTTTTCGAAAAGATAACCAACTTTCCCGGAAAGTAGATATTTCCACCGTTTTCTATAATTAGATAATAACTTTTCCCCAGAAAGTAGATATTTCCCATTTTCTGTGATACAAATTTCCGTTTTCTGCTTGATAAACTAATTAAGAAAATTAGGTAATATTACCCAAGAAGTCGATAATCTACTTTTTCCCAAAAAAGGCGATAATCTACTTTTCAGGAAAATGAATAACCAACTTTCGGGAAAGTAGATATTCTATTTTCTATGATAAAATTCCGTTTTTCTATAATGAAGTAGATAACCAACTTTGAAAGTGAATATTTCCCATTTTCTGTGATGCAAATTTCCCCGTTTTCTGTGATAATCTACTTCGCAAAATTAGGTAGTAACTACAAAAATTCCGAAAAATCTACTTCACCGAAAAGTCGATAATCATACTTTCCCGAAAAGTAGAAAAATCTATTATCTACTTTTCGGAAAGTAGATAACCAACTTTCGGAAAGTAGATATTTCCCATTTTTATGATACAAATTTCTCGTTTTCTATGATAATCTACTTCAAAATTAGGTAATATTTCCCCCAAAATTCAATCTACTTCCCCGAAAAGTCGATAATCTGCTTTCCCGAAAGTAGAAAATCTATCTACTTTTTCGGGAAAGTAAATAACCAACTTTCGGAAAGTAGATATTTCCCATTTTTATAATTACAAATTTCCCGTTTTCTATGATGTCCTTACAAAATTACATAATATTTTAAAATTCAATCTACTTCCCGAAAAGTCGATCTGCTACGAAAGAAGAAATCTATCTACTTTTTGGAAAGTAGATAACAACTTTCGGAAAGTAGATATTTCCCATTTTATGATACAAATTTCCCGTTTTCTATGATAATCTACTTCGCAAAAGTACATGTCTTCCCCCAAAATTCGAAAAATCTACTTCCCCGAAAAGTGGATAATCTACTTTCTCGAAAAGTAGAAAAATCTATCTCTTTTGGAGAAAGTGAACTCAACAACTTTCGGAAAGTAGATATTTCCCATTTTTTATGATACAAATTTCCCGTTTTCTATGATGACTGCTTGTAAAATTAGGTAATATTTTCCCCCAAAATTCGAAAATCTACTACCCCGAAAACTCGATAATCTCTACTTTCCCGAAAAGTAGAAAATCTATCTACTTTTCAGGAAAAGTAGATAACCAGCAACTTTCGGAAAGGTAGATATTTCCCACATTTTTTGTGCGCAAATTTCCGTTTTCTACTGATAATCTGCTTCGCAAAATTACGTAATATTTCCCCCAAATTCGAAAATCTACTTCCCGAAAAGGTGGATAATCTGCTTTCCCGAAAAGTAGAAAATCTATCTACTTTTCGGGAAAATCAAATAATCAACTTTCACGGAAAGTGAATGTTCCCAGTTTTTATGATACAAATTCCCGTTTTCCTTGTGATAATCTACTTCGCAAAATTGCGTAAATTTCCCCCGAGTTAAAAATCTGCTTCCACGAAAGTCGATAATCTGCGCATAAAAGTGAAATCTATCTACTTTTCGGAAAGTGAATAACCTTTCCCGGAAAGTAGATATTTCTATTTTTATCAATACAAATTTCCCGTTTTCTATGATAATCTACTTCGCAAAATTACATGTATTTCCCCAAAATTCAATCTACTTCCCCGAAAAAGTGGATAATCTACTTTCCGAAAAGTAGAAAATCATCTACTTTCGGGAAAGTAGATAACCAACTTTCGGAAAGTAGATATTTCCCATTTTTATGATACAAATTTCCGTTTTCTATGATAATCTACTTCTCAAAATTAGGTAATATTTCCCCAAAATTCGAAAATCTACTTCCCGAAAAGTCGATAATCTCTACTTTCCCCGAAAGTAGAAAATCTATCTACTTTTTCGGGAAAGTGAATAACCCTTTCGGAAAGTAGATATTTATTTCTATGATAAAAATTTTCCCGTTTTCTATAATAAGTAGATAACCAACTTTCCCAGAAAGTAGATATTTCCCATTTTCTGTGATACAAATTTCCCGTTTTCTATGATAATCCTTCCGCAAAATTAGGTAATATTTCCCCCAAAATTCGAAAATCTACTTCCCCGAAAAGTCGATAATCTACTTTTCCGAAAAGTGAAAATCTATCTACTTTTCTGGAAAGTAGATAGCTCTTTCGGAAAGTAGATATTTCCCATTCTATGATAAAAATTTCCCGTTTTCTATAATAAGAAGTAGATAAACAACTTTTTCCCCAGAAAGTGAGTAACCCATTTTCTGTGATACAAATTTCCCGTTTTCTATGATAAACTAATTCAGAAAATTAGGTAATATTACACAAAGTCGATAATCTACTTTAAAAGGCGATAATCTGCTCAGTAGATAATCTACTTTTTCTGGAGAAAAGTGAATAATAACTTTCGGAAGTAGATATTTCCCATTTCTATGATAAAAATTTCCGTTTTCTATAATAAGTAGATAACCAACTTTCCCAGAAAGTGAATATTTCCATTTTCTGTGATACAAATTTCGTTTCCTATGATAATCTACTTGCCAAAAATTAAGTAATAACTTTCCCCCAAAATTCGAAAATCTACTTCGAAAATTGTTAATCTACTTTCGAAAGTAGAAAATCTATCTACTTTTCTGGAAAATGAATGTAACTTTCGAAGAAGTAGATATTTCCCATTTTCTATGATAAAAATTTCACGTTTTCTATAATAAGTAGATAACCAACTTTCCCCAGAAAGTAGATATTTTCCCCATTTTTCTATTGATACAAATTTTGCGTTTTTCTATGATAAACTAATTTCAGAAAATTAGGTAATATGCACAAAAGTCGATAATCTCTTTCCCCAAAAGGCGATAATCTGCTTTCCGAAAATGAATAATCTACTTTTGGAAATCAGAAAACCAACTTTCGGAAAGTAGATATTTCCCATTCTATGATAAAAATTTCCCGTTTTCTATAATAAGTTGATAACCAACTTTCCCAGAAAGTAGATATTTCCCATTTTCTGTGATACAAATTTCCCGTTTCTATGATAATCTACTTCCATAAAAATTAGGTAATATTTCCCCAAAATTCGAAAATCTACTTCCCCGAAAAAGTCGATAATCTACTTTCCCGAAAATGAAAATCTATCTACTTTTCTGAAAATGAATAACCAACTTTCGGAAAGTAGATGTTTCCCCATTTTCCTATGATAAAAATTTCCCGTTTTCTATAATAAGTAGATAACCAACTTTCCCAGAAAGTAGATATTTCCCATTTTCTGTGATACAAATTTCCCGTTTTCCTGATAAACTAATTCAGAAAATTGAGTAATATTACCCAAGAATCGATAATCTGCTTTCCCAAAGGCGATAATCTAGCACCGAAAATGAATAATCTACTTTTCTGGAAAGTAGATAACCAACTTTCTCCCGGAAAGTAGATATTTCCCCATTTTTTATGATACAAATTTCCCGTTTTCTATGATAATCTGCTTGCCAAAATTAGGTAATATTTCCCCCCAAAATTCGAAAATCTACTACCCCGAAAATTCGATATCCTACTTTCTAGTAGAAAATCTATCTACGTTTCAGGAAGTAGATAACTCTTTCGATAGATATTTCCCAGATTTTATGATACAAATTTCCGTTTTCTATGATAATCTAGCATAAAATTACGTAATATTTCCCCAAAATTCGAAAATCTACTTCCCGAAAAATTGGATAATCTACTTTCCCGAAAAGTAGAAAATCTATCTACTTTTTTTCGGGAAAATCAAATCAACAACTTTCCCGGAAAGTAGATATTTCCCATTTTTATGATACAAATTTCCGTTTTCTATGATAATCTACTTCGCAAAATTAGTATCTTCCCCAAAATTCGAAAATCTGCTTCCCCGAAAAAGTCGATAATCTACTTTCCAATGAAAATCTATCTACTTTTTTCGGAAAATGAATCTTAACTTCGGTAGATATTGCCATTGTTTATGATACAAATTTCCGTTTCTATGACGAAATCTACTTCGCAAAATTAGGTAATATTTCCCCCAAAATTCGAAAATCTCTACTTCCCCGGAAAGTCGATAATCTACTTTCCCGAAAAGTGAAAAATCTATCTACTTTTCTGGAAAGTAGATAACCAACTTTCGAGAGAAATCAGATATTTCCCATTTTCTATGATAAAAATTTCCGTTTTCTATAATAAGTAGATAACCAACTTTCCCAGAAAAGTAGATATTTCCCCATTTTTCTGTGATGCAAATTTCCCGTTTTTCTATGATAATCTACTTCGGAAACTTAAGTAATATTTCCCAAAGTCGATAATCTACTTCCCAGATAGTCGATAATCTACTTTCCCGAAAAATAGATAATACTTTTCGGAAATGAATATCTTTCGGATAGATATTTCCCATTTTCTATGATAAAAATTTCGTTTTCTATAATAAGTAGATAACCAACTTTCCCAGAAAGTAGATATTTCCCATTTTCTGTGATACAAATTTTCCGTTTCTATGATAAAGCTAATTCAGAAAATTAGGTAATATTGCAAAAGTCGATAATAATCTACTTTCCCCAAAAGGCGATAATCTACTTTTCCCGAAAAGTAGATAATCTACTTTTCAGGAAAGTAGAATAACCAACTTTCCGGAAAGTAGATATTTCCCATTTTCTATGATAAAAATTTCCGTTTTCTATAATAAGTAGATAGCCAACTTTCCCACTTTCCCAGAAAGTAGATATTTCCATTTTCTGTGATACAAATTTCCCGTTTTCTATGATAAACTAATTCAGAAAATTAGGTAATATTACCCAAAAGTCGATAATCTACTTCCAAAAGGCGATAATCTACTTCCCAAAGAGGAGCACGAGGGAGGAGGGGGAGCACAAGGGAGGAAGGGTAGCACGAGGGAGGAGGAGGGGAGGAGGAGGAGGAGCATGGGGGAGGAGGAGCACGAGGAGGAGGAGCACGAGGGAGGAGGAGGAGCACGGGGGGAGGAGGAGGAGCACGAGGAGAGGAGGAGCACGAGGAGGAGGAGGACACGAGGAGGAGGAGAGCACATGGGAGGAGGATTAACGAGGGAGGAGGAGGAGCACGAGGGAGGAAGAGGAGGAGCACAAGGGAGGAGGGGGAGGAGGAGGACAGAGGAGGAGGGAGTACAAGGAGGAAGAGGGCACAAGGGAGAAGGGGAGATGAGGGAGGGAGGAGGAGCATGAGGGAGGAGGGCGAGCATGGGGGAGCAGGAGGAAAGGAGGGAGGAGGAGGAGCACGAGGGAGGAGGAGGAGGAAGACAGAGGGAGGAAGAGGAGGAGCAAGGGAGAGGGAGGAGGAATAAGGAGGGGAGGAGGAGCATGGGAAGGAGGAGCAATGAGGGGAGAGGAGAGGTACGAGGGGAGGAGGAGGAGCATGAGGGGAGGAGAGGAGCACGAGGGAGGAGGAGGAGCACGAGGGAGGAGGAGGAGGAACGAGGAGAGGAGGAGATAACGGGGGAGGAGGAGAGGCGAGGGAGGAGGAGGACACGAGGAGGAGGAGGAGCACGAGGGGAGGAGGGGGAGCATGAGGGAAGAGGTGGCACGGGGGAGGAGGAGCACGGAGAAGGAGGAGCATGGGGGAGAGAGTGGAGCATGAGGGGAGGAGGAGGAGATGAGGGAGGAGGAGGAGGAGCATGGGAGGAGGAGGAAACACGAGGGATGAGAGGAGAATGAGGGGAGGAGGAGGAGCACGAGGGAGGATGAGGAGCATGAGGGGGGAGGAGGAGCATGGGGGGAGGAGGAGGAGACGAGGGAGAGGGGGAGCACTAAGGGAGGAGGGGTGAGGGAGAGGAGGAAAATGAGGGAGGAGGAGGAGTAATGAGAGGGGAGGAGGACACTAGGGAGGAGGGAGCACGGGGAGAGGAGGAACACGAGAGAGGAGAGGGACAAAGGAGGAAGAGAGGAGCACGGGGGAGAGGAGGAACACGAGGAGGAGGGAGCAATGATGGAGGAGGAGCACGAGGGAGGAAGTGAAGAAGGGGAGCACGGGGAGAAGGAGGACATGAGGGGAGGAGAGAGGAGATGAAGGAGGAGGAGGAGCATGAGGGAGGGAGGGGGAGCATGAGGGGAGAGCAGGGGGAGGAGGAGGAACATGAGGGGAGGAGGGGAGATGGGGAGGAGGAGGAGGACCAGGGGAGGAGGAGGAGCAAGATGGAGGAGGGGGAGCACGGGGAGGAAGAGAGCACTAGGGAGAGGAGGAGCATGAGGAGGAGGGGACATGAGGGAGGAGGAGCATGAGGGAGGAGGGGGAGATGGGGGAGAAGGAGGAGCACGAGGAGGAGGAGGAGCACGAGGGGGAGGGAAAAAGGAGGAGAGGAGTAACGAGGAGGAGGGGGAGCACGAGGAGGAGGAGGAGCATGGGGAGGAGGAGAATGAGGAGGAGGGGGAGCACTGAGGGGAGAAGGGGGAGCATGAGGGAGGAGGGGGAGCATGGGGTAGAAGGAGGAGCACGATGGGAGGAAGAGGAGCACGAGGGGGAGGAGGAATGAGGGGAGGAGGAGGGAGCATGAGAGGAGGAGAGCACGTGAGGGGAGGAGGGGGAGCACAGAGGGAGGAGGAGGAGAAGGAGGGAGGAGGGGGAGCACGAGGGGAGGGGAGGGGGAGCACGAAGGGAGGAGGAGGAGCACGAGGGAGGAGGGAGCATGAGGGAGGAGGAGGAGAAGGAGGGGAGGAGGGGGAGAATGGGGAGGAGGGGCAGCACGAGGGAGGAGGAGGAGCAAGGAGGGAGGAGAGGAGCACGAGGGAGGAGGGGGAGCACGAAGGAGGAGGAGGAGCACGAGGGGAGAGGAGGAGCACGAGGAGGAGGGGAGCAATGAGGGAGTGAGGGACACGAGGAGGAGGGGGACAAGGAGGGAGGAGGAGACAGGAGGAGGACAGGAGGAAGAGGAGCTGAGGGAGGAGAGGAGCACGAGGGAAGAGGAGAACATGAGGGAGAGGAGCACAAGGAGGAAGGGGAGATGGGGGAGGAGGAGGAGCACGAGGGGAGGAGGGGGAGCAAGGAGGGAGAAGGGAGCATGAAGGAGAGGAGGAGTACGAGGGGAGGAGGAGATGAGGGGAGAAGGAGCACGAGGGAGGAGGAGGAGCAGAGGGAGGAGGAGGAACACAGGGAGGAGGGAGGAGCACAAGGGAGGAAGGGGGCACAAGGAGGAGGGAGGGAGGATGAGGGAGGAGGGGGGGAGCACGAGGGAGGAGGGGAGAATGAGGGAGGAGGAGAACACGAAGGAGGAGGAGCACGAGGGAAGAGAGACAATGAGGGGAGGAGGAAGCAGAAGGAGGAGGAGGAGCACTAGGAAGGAGGAGCACGAGGGGAGGAAGAGGAGCACGAGGGAGAAGAAGAGCATGAGGGAGGGAAGAGGAGGAGCATGGGGAGGAGGCATGGGAGGAGAGGAGGAGCATGAGGGAGGAAGAGAGGAGTGGGGGAGGAGGAGAATGGGGAGGGGAGGGGAGCATGAGGGAGAGGAGGAGGAGCATGAGGGAGGAAGAGGAGAGCAAGGAAGAAGGAGGAGGGGAGCAATGAGGGAGGAGGGGGGAGACATGAGGGAGGGAGGAGTACGAGGGGAGAGGGGAGCATGGGAGGAAGAGAGGAGCACGGGGAGGAGGAGGAACATGAGGGAGGAGGGGGAGCACGAGGGAGGAGGAGGAAATGAGGGAGGAGGAGGAAAACGAGGAGGAGGGAAGGGAGGAAGGGAGCACGAAGGAGAAGGGGGGAGCACGAGGGAGGAGGAGGAGCATGAGAGGGGAGAGCACAGGGGAGGAGGGGAGCATGGGAGGGAAGAGGAGGAGCACGGGGGGAGGAGGAACATGAGGGGGGAGGAGGAGACGGAGGGGAGGAGGAGAGAAATACGAGGGAGAAGAGAGGAGGGCATGGGGGAGGGGAGGAATATGAGGGAGGAGGAGCAGATGTAGGGAGGAAGAGGAGCATGAGGAAGAAAGAGGAGGAGCACGTAGAAGGGAGGAGACGGGAGGGGAGAGGGAGAATGAGGAGAAAGGAGCACGAGGGAAAAGGAGAGGATGAGGGAGGAGGAGGAGCATGAGGGGAGGAGGAGGAGCACGAGGAGAGAAGGAGAGGAGGAGCACGAGGGGGAGGAGGAGGAGGAGCATGAGGGAGGAGGATACGGGGGAGGAGGAGGAGCACCAGGGAGGAGGAGGAGCATGAGAGGAGGGGAGCATGAGGGAGGAGGGGAGCACGAGGGAGGAGGGGAGCATGGGGGGAGAAGGAGGAGCATGAGGGGAGGAGGAGGAGCACGAGGGGGAGGGGGAGTACGAGGGAGGAGGAGGAGCAACATGGAGGAGGGGGAGCATGAGGGAGGAGGGGGAGCATGAGGGAGGAGGGGGGGAGGAAGGAGGAACATGGAGGAGGGAGCACGAGGGGAGGGGGTCATGAGGGGGGGAGGAGGAGCACAGGAGGAGGAGCAATGGGAGAAGGAGGAACAGAGGGAGGAGAGGGAGAGGCACGAGGAGGAGGAGAGGCACGAGGGGAGGAGGGGGAGCATGAGGGAGGAGGGGAGCACGAGGGAGGAGGGGAGCATGAGGGAGGAGGAGGACATGAGGGGAGGAGGGGAGCACGAGGGAGGAGGTGGACACGGGGAGAAGGAGGAGCACGAGGGAGGAGGAGGAGCACGAGGGGGAGGGGAGCAATGAGGGGGGGAGGAGGAGCACAAGGGAGGAGAGGAGCAAGGAGGGGAGGAGGGGAGCATGAAGGGAGGAGGAGGAGCATGAGGGAGGAGGAGAGGCATGAGGGGAGGAGGGGGGAGCATGAGGGAGGAGGAGGAGCATGGGGGAGAAGGGAGGAACATGAGGGGAGGAGGAGAGGCATGAGGGAGAGGGGAGCATGGGAGGAGGAGGAGGAGCATGAGGGAGGAGGAGGAGAAGGAGGGGAGGAGGGGGAGCATGAGGGAGGAGGGGAGGAGAAGGAGGAGGAGGGGGGAGCATGAAGAGGAGGGAGGAGCACGAGGGGAGGAGGAGGACATGAGGGAGGAGGGGAGAATGAGGGAGGAGGAGGAGCACGGGGAGAAGGAGGAACATGAGGGAGGAGGAGGAATGAGGGAGGAGGGAGCACGAGGGAGGAGGAGGAGCATGAGGGGAGGAGGGGGAGCATGAGGAGGAGGGGGGAGCACGAAGGAGGAGGAGGAGCATGAGGGAGGAGGAGGAACACGAGGATGAAGGGGAGCAGGAGGGAGGAGGAGACATGAGGAGGAGGGGAGCATGAGGGGAGGAGGGGGAGAATGAGGGAGAGGAGGAACATGAGAGGAGGGGGAGCATGAGGGAGGAGGAGGAACATGAGGGAGGAGGGGGGAGCACAGGAGGAAGGGGAGGCATGGGGGAGGAGGAGGAGCATGAGGGAGGGGAGCATGAGGGGAGGAGGGGGAGCATGAGGAGGAGGAGGAGCATGAGGGAGGGGAGGGGAGCATGAAGGAGGAAGAGAGCTGAGGGGAGAGGAGCATGAGGGGAGAGAGGAGGGAATGAGGAGAGGGGAGCACAAGGAGGAAGGGGTAGCGGGGGGAGGAGGAGGGAGCACGGGGAGGAGGGGGAGCATGAGGGAGGAGGGGGAGCATGAAGGAGGAGGAGCAGAGGGGAGGAGGAGGACATGAGGGGAGGAGAGAAGGAGCAAGGGAGGAGGAGGAGCATGAGGGAGGAGGAGGAATACGAGGGGAGGAGGAGGGAGCACGAGGAAGGAAGGGGGGCACAAGGAGGAGGAGAGGACGAGGGAGGAGGGGGAGCACGAGGGAGGAGGGGAGCATGAGGGAGGAGGAGGAGCACGAAGGAGGAGGAAGGATGAGGGAAGAGAGGGAGCACGAGGGATGAGGGAGAAGTACGAAGGAGGAGGAGGAGCATGAGGGAGAAAGAGGAGGAGCATGGGGAGGGGGAGCATGCGGGAGAGGAGGAGCATGGGGGAGAGGGGAGCATGAGGGAGAGGAGGAGGCATGAGGGAGGAAGAGGATGAGCACAATGGGGGAGGAGGAGGAGGAGCATGAGGGAGGAGGGGGTACGAGGGAGGAGGAGGAGCACGAAGGAGGAGGGAGGGAGATGAGGAGGAGGAGGAAATGAGGAGGAGGGAGGACACAAGGGAGGAAGGGGGGGCACAAGAGGAGGAGGAGATGAGGGGAGGAGAAGGGAGCATGAGGAGGAGGGGGAGCATGAGGAGGAGGAGAAGCACGAAGGAGGAGAGTACGAGGGGAAGAGAGGAGCACGAGGGGAGGGAGAAGAACAAGGAGGAGGAGGAGCACGAGGAAGGAGGAGCATGAGGGAGGAAGAGGAGCACGAGGGGAGGAAGAGGAGCACGAGGGGAGGAGGAGGAGCACGAGGAAGGAGAAGACGAAGGAGGAGGAGGAGCACGAGGAAGGAGGAGCATGAGGGAGGAGGAGGAGCACGGGGGAGGAGGAGGAAACATGAGGGGAGAGGAGGAGCATGAGGAGGGGAGGAGGGGAGCATGAGGGAGAGGAGGAGCACGAGGGAGGAAGAGGAGGAGCATGGGGGGAGGAGGAGCATGGGGGAGGAGGGGACATGGGGGGAGGAGGAGTACGGGGAGGGAAGGGAGCATGGGGGAGGGGAGAGTAGTGAGGGAGGAGGGAGGAGGAGCATGAGGGGAGGAAGAGGAGGAGAATAATGGGGGAGGAGGGGAGGAGGGAGCATGAGGAGGAGGGGGAGGATGAGGGGAGGAGGAGGAGCCGAGGGGAGAGGGGAGCATGGGAGGAAGAGAGGAGACATGGGGGGAGGAGGAGGAACACGAGGGGAGGAGGAGGAGAGCGAGGGGAGGAGGAGGAAACAGGGAGGAGGGGAGCACAAGGGAGGAAGAGGAGCATGAGGGGAGAAGGGGGAGCACGAGGAGAGGAGGAGCACGAGGGAGGAGGAGGATGGGAGGAGAGGGAGCAGGGAGGAGGAGGAGCACGAGGGAGAAGAGGAGCACGAGGGAGGAGGAGCACGTGAGGGAGGAAGAGGACATGAGGGAGAGGAGAGCATGAGGGGAGAAGGGGGAGGGCAAGGAGGAGGGGGAGAATGGGGAGAGGGAGGAGACAGGGGAGGAGGAGGGAGCATGAGGGGAGGAAAAGGGGAGGCATGGGGGAGAGGAGGAACATGAGGGAGGAGGAGGAGCATGAGGGGAGGAGGAGGAGCATGAGGGGAGGGGAGGAGGAGATGAGGGAGGAAGAGGAGAGCATGGGGGAGGAGAGGAGGAAATGGAGGGGAGGAGGAGGAAATGAGGGAGAGGGAGTACAAGGGGAGGAAGAGGAGCATGAGGAGAAGGGGAGAATGAGGGGAGGAGGAGAAGGGCCGAGGGAGGAGGGGAGCATGAGGGAGGAGGGGAGGATGGGGAGGAAGAGGAGGAGCACGGGGGAGGAGGAGGAACACGAGGGGGGAGGAGGAGCACGAGGGAGGAGAGGAGGAAATACGAGGGAGGAAGAGGAGGAGCAATGGGGAGGAGGAGGAACATGAGGGAGGAGGAGGAGCACGAGGGAGAAGAGGAGCAGGAAGGAAGAGGAGGGAGCACGTAGAAGGAGAGCACGAGGGAGGAAGAGGAGACGTGAGGAGGGGGAGCATGAGGGAGAGGAGGAGCATGAGGGAGGAGGGAGGAGCATGAGGGGAGGAGGAGGAGCATGAAGGAGGAGGGAGGAGCACAAAGGAGGAGGAGGAGTACGAGGGAGGACAGGGAGCATGAGGGGAGGAGGAAGGAGGATGGGAGAGAGGAGGAACATGGGGAGGAGGGAGAGCATGAGGGAGGAGGGGAGCATGAGGGGAGGAGGGAGGAGCACGAGGGGAGGAGGGAGGACACGAGGGAGGAGGGGAGCATGAAGGAGGAGGAGGAGGAGCATGAGGGAGGAGGGGGAGCAATGAGGGGAGGAGGAGCACGAGGGAGGAGGGGAGGGAGGTGGGAGGAGGGGGGAGGATGAAGGAGGAGAGGAGGAGCACGGGGAGGAGGGAGAGCACGAGGAGAGGGGGAGCATGGAGGGAGGAGAGGGAGCACGAAGGAGGAGGGGAGCATGGGGAGAGAAGGAGAGCACGAGGGAGAGGGAGAGCACGAGGGAGGAAGGGGAGAATGAGGGGAAGGGAGGGGAGCATGGGGAGGAGAAGGAGCAGAGGGGAGGAGGGGAGGGAGGAGGAGGAGCATGGGGGAAGGGGAGAATGAGGGAGGAGGGGGAGCATGAGGGAGGAGGGGAGCATGAAGGAGGGGGGAGCATGAGGGGAGGAGGGGGAGCACGAGAGAGGAGGAGGAGCATGAGGGAGGAGGAGCATGAGGGAGGAAGAGGAGCATGAGGGAGGAGGAGGAGCATGAGGGGAGAAGGGGAGGAAGCAAGGGAGGAGAGGGGGAGAATGGGGAGGAGGAGGAGCATGAGGGAGGAAGGGAGCATGAGGGAGGAGGAGGAGTACGAGGGAGGAAGAGAGGAGCATGAGGGAGGAGGAGCATGAGGGGAGGAAGAGAGGACATGAGGGAGGAGGAGGAGCACGAGGGAGAAGGGGGAGGCAAGGGAGGAGGGGGAGAACGGGGGAGGAGGAGGAGCACAGGAGGAGGAGGAGCATGAGGGAGGAAAGGAGGAGCATGGGGAGGAGGAGGAACACGAGGGAAAGGGGAGGAGCATGAGGGAGGAGGAGGAGCATGAGGGAAGAGGAGGAGAATGAGGGAGGAAGAGAGGAGCATGGGGAGAGGATGCATGAGGGAGGAGGAGGAGGAGGATGAGGGAGGAAGAGGAGGGAGCATGAGGGGAGGGAGGAGGAGGAGCATGAGGGAGGAGGGAGCATGAGGGAGGAGGGGAGTACCAGGGGAGGAGGGGGAGCATGAGGGAGGAGGAGGATCACGAGGGGAAGAGGGGAGCACGTGGGAGGAAGAGGAGGAGCATGGGGGGAGGAGGAGGAAATACAAGGAGGAGGAGGAGAATGAGGGAGGAGGGGAGGACGAGGGGAGGAGGGGGAGCATGAGGGGAGGAGGAGGAAATGAGGAAGGAGGGGGAGCACAAGGGAGGGAAGAGGAGCACGAGGGAGAAGGGGAGCACGAGGGAGGGGGGAGCAGTGGGAGAAGAGGAGGAGCATGGGGGGAGGAGGAGGAACACGAGGGAGGAGGAGGAGCACGAGGGAGGAGGGGAGCAATGAGGGAGGATGGGGAGCACGAAGGAGGAGCACGAGGGGAGGAGGGGAGCATGAGGAGAAGGAGCACGAGGGAGGAGGGGGAGCATGAGGGAGGAGGAGGAGCACGGGGAGGAGGAGACATGAGGGGAGGAAGAGCATGGAGGGAGGAGGAGGAGAATGAGGGAGGAAGAGGAGCATGGGAGAGAAGGGAGAGCATGAGGGAGGAGGGGGGAGCACGAGGGAGGAGGAGGGGAGCATGAAGGGGAGGGAGGAGCACGAGGGGAGGAAGGGAGCATGAGGAGGAGGAGGAGCATGAGGGAGGGGAGGAGGAGCACTAGGGAGGAGGGGGAGCATGAGGAGGAGAAGAGGAGCATGGGGAGGAGGAGGCAGGGGAGAGAAGGAGAGGCATGAGGGAGAGGGGACGAGGGAGGAGGAGGAGCATGAGGGAGGAGGAGGAGGAGAGGGGAGGAGGGAGGGAGGACTAGGGAGGAGGGGAGCATGAGGAGAGAGGAGGGAGCAATGAGGGAGGAGGAGGAACACAAGGAGGAGGGAGGGAGCACGGGGGAGGAGGAGGAGCAGGGAGGAGGAGGAGCACGGGGGAGGAAGAGGAGGAGCACGGGGGAGGAGGAGAAATAGAGGGGAGGAGGAGCACGAGGGAGGAAGAGGAGCACGAGGGGAGGAGGAGGCACGAGGGAGGGGGAGCATGAGGGAGGAGAGAGACGATGGAGGAGGAGCACTGAGGGAGGAAGAGGGGAGCATGGGGAGGAGGAGGAGCATGAGGGGAGGAGGGAGGAGCATGGGGAGGGAAGAGGGAGGGAGCATGGGGAGGAGGAAAATACGAGGGGAGGAGGAGCATGAGGGAGGAAGAGGAGCATGAGGGAGGAGGAGGAGCATGGAGGAGGGGAGCATGAGAGAGGAGGAGGAGCATGAGGGAGGGGGAAGAGGGGGAGCATGGGGGGAGGAAGCATGAGGGAGGAGGAGGAGCATGAGGGAGGAAGAGGAGGAGCATGGGGAGGAGGAGGAGCATGAGGGAAGAGGAGGAGCATGGGGAGGAGGAGGAGCACGAGGGGAGAAAGAGGGAGCATAAGGGAGGAGGGGGAGGCAAGGGAGGAGGAGAAGCACGAGGAGGAGGAGGAGCACGAGGGAGGAGGAGGAGCATGGGGAGGAGGGAGGAACACGAGGAGGAGGAGGAGCAAGAGGGAGAAGGAGGAGCACAAGGGAGGAGGGGAGCACAAGGGAGGAGGAGAAGCACGAGGAGGAGGAGGAGCATGAGGGAGGAGGTGGGAGCATGGGGGAGGAGGAGGACATGAGGGGAGGAGGGAGGCAAGAGGGGAGAAGGAGGAGCACAAGGGAGGAGGGGAGGCAAGGGAGAGGGAGGAGAATGCAGGAGGAGGAGGAGCATGAGGGGAGGGGGAGCACGGGGAGAGGAGGAACATGAGGGAGAAGAGGAACACAGGGAGGGGGAGAAGGGGAAGAAGAGGAACAATGGGAGGGGAGGGGAGCATGGAAGGAGGGGGAGGAGGAGGATGAGGGGAGAGAGGGAGCATGAGGGAGGAGGAGGAGCAATGAGGAGGAGGAGGAGCATGAAGGAGGAGGAGGAGCATGAGGGGAGGAAGGGAACATGAGGGGAGGAGGAGGAGACGAGGGAGACAGGGAGCACGAGGGGAGGGAGAGCATGGGGAGGAGAGGAGGAGAAATGATGGGGAGGAGGAGAGCATGAGGGAGGAGGGGAGCATGAGGGAGGAGGAGGAGGACGAGGGGAGGGAACACGAGGGAGGAGGAGGAGCAGGGGGAAGGGGAGCACAGAGGGAGGAGGAGAACATGAGGGAGGAGGAGGAGGAGAACGGGAGAGTAGAGACTGAGGGAGGAGGAGGAGCAGCAGAAGGAGAAGGAGGAGCATGGGAGAGAGGGTAGCACGAGGGAGGAGGAGGAGCACGAGGGAGGAAGGAGGAGGAGCATGGAGAAAAGAGACATGAGGAGAGGAGGAGCACGAAGGAGAGAGGAGCACGAAGGAGGAGGAGGAGCACGAGGGAGGAAGAGGCAGGAGGAGGAGGGACGATGGAGGAGGAGGAGCACGAGGGAGGAAGAGGAGGCAATGGGGAGGAGAACACGAGGGGAGGAGGGAGGAGCACGAGGGAGGGAAGAAGAGCACAAGGGAGGAGGGGGGAGCACGAGGGAGGAGGAGGAGCACGAGGGGAGGAGGAGGGAGCACGAGGGGAGGAGGAGGGAGCACAAGAGGAGGAGGGAGCACGAGGGAGGCAGGGGGAGCACAGAGGGAGGAGGGAGAGCACTGGGGGAGAGGAGAGCATGAGGGAGGGGAGGAGGAGCACTAGGGAGGAGGGGGAGGATGAAGGAGGACGAGGAGGAGCATGAGGGAGGAGGGAGAGCATGGAGGGGAGGAGGGGGAGGAGGGAGGAGAGGAGCACAGAAGGAGGGGAGCACGAGGGAGGAGGGGGGGGAGCATGAGGGAGAGGGAGAGCATGGGGGAGGAGGGAGGAGGAGGAGGAGGAGGAGCATGGGGAGGAAGGGGAGCATGAGGGAGGAGGGCACGAGGGGAGAGGGGGAGAATGGGGAGGGGGAGGCGAAGGAGGGGAGGGGAGCATGAGAGAGAGGAGGAGCACGAGGGAGGAGGGAGCATGAGGGGAGGAAGAGTAGCACGAGGGAGGAGGAGGAGCACGAGGGAAGGGGGAGGGCAAGGGGAGGAGGGGGAGAATGGGAGGAGGAGGAGCATGAGGGGAGAGGGAGAGGAGCACGAGGGAGGAGGAGAGCACAGGGAGAAGAGGAGCACGAGGACGAGGAGGAGCATGAGGGAGAAGGGGGAGGGCAAGGGAGGAGGGGGGAGAATGGGGAGGAGAGGAGCACGAGGGAGGAGGAGGAGCATGAGGGAGGAAGAGGGAGGAGCATGGGAGGAGGAGGAACACGAAGGGACGAGGAGGAGCACGAGGGAGGAGGAGGAGCACGAGGGAGGAGGAGGAGCACGAGGAGAAGAGGAGGGAGCACGGGGAGGAGGACACGGGGGAGGAGGATTAGCACGAGGGGAGGAGGGAGGAGGAGGACGAGGGAGGAATAGGAGGAGCACGATGGGAGGGGAAGGGAGGAGGAGGCATGGAGGAGGGGGGAGCACGATGGAGGAGGGGGAGCTGGAGGGGAGGGGGAGGGGAGCACGAGGGAGGAGGAGGATCACGAGGGAAGAGGGGGAGCATGAGGGGAGGAGGGAGCACGGGAGAAGAGGAGGGAGCATGGGGGAGGAGGAGAACACGAGGGAGGAGGGAGGAGCACGAGGGAGGAGGGCGACACGAGGGAGGAGGGGGAGCATGTGGGAGGAAGAGGAGGAGCATGGGGGAGGAGGAGGAATACGAGGGGAGGAGGGGGAACACGAGGAGGGGGGAGGAGCATGAGGGAGGAGGGCGAGCATGAGGGAGGAAGAGAGCACGGGAGGAGGGGAGCACGAGGGAGGGGAGCACGAGGGAGGAGGGGGGAGCACGAGGGAGGAGGAGGAACACGAGGAAGGAGGGGGAGCACAAGGAGGAAGAGGGACACGAGGGGAGGAGGGGAGCACGGGAGGAAGAGAGGAGGAGCATGGGGAGGAGGAGGAACTCGAGGGAGGAGGAGGAGCACGAGGGAGGAAGGGAGCAGGGGAGGAGGGGAGCATGGGAGGAAAACTAGAGCATGGGGAGGAGGGAGGAACTGAGGGAGGAGGAGGAGCACGAGGGAGGAGGGGGCAGGAGGGAGGAGGGAGCACGTGGGAGGAAGAGGGAGGAGCATGGGGAGGAGGAACATGAGGGAGGAGGAGGAGCCGAGGGGAGGAGGAGGAGCACGAGGGGAGGAGGAGGAGCATGAGGGAGGGAGGAGGAGTCGGGGAGGAAGAGGGAGAGCATGGGGGAGGAGGAGGAACATGAGGGAGGAGGAGGAGCATGAGGGAGGAGGGGGAGCACGAGGGAGGAGGGGAGCATGAAGGGGAGGGGAGCATGAGGGAGGGAGGAGGAGGCATGGGGAGGAAGAGGGAGCATGGGAGAGAAGGGAGAGGCAGAGGGAGGAGGGGGAGCACGAGGGGAGGAGGAGAGCACAAGGAGGAGGAGGGACACTACAGGGAGGAAGGGAGCACGAGGGAGGAGGAGGACCACGGGGAGGAGGAGGAGCATGGGAGAGAAGGGAGAGCACGAGGGAGGAGGGGAGCACGAGGGAGGAGGAGGAGCATGAGGAGGGAGGAGGAGCATGAGGGGAGGAGGGAGGGAGCTAGGGAGAGGGGGAGCCTGAGGGGAGGAGAGGAGGAGCATGAGGGAGAGAGGAGGAAACAAGGGAGGAGGAGGAGCATGGGAGAGGGAACAAGGGAGGAGGAGCAGGGGGGAGGAGGGAGCATGAGGGAGGAAGGGGAGATGAGGAGGAAGGAGGGAAGAGCATGGGGAGGAGGGGGAGCATGAGGGAGGAAGAGGGAGCACGGGGAGGAGGTTTAGCACGAGGGAGGAGGAGGAGCATGAGGGAGGAAGAGGAGGAGCACGGGGAGGAGAGGGAGCACGAGGGAAGAGGAGGGCATGGGGAGGAGGTTAGCACGAGGGAGGAGGAGGAGCACGAGGGAGAAAGAGGAGGAGCATGGGGAGGAGGAGCAACACGAGGGAGGAGGAGGAGCAAGAGGGAGAAGGAGGAGCAAGGGAGGAGGAGGCAGGGAGAGGAGAAGCACGAGAAGGAGGAGGAGGATCACGAGGGAGAGGAAGGGGAGGAGGAGGAACACGAGGAGGAGATGGAGCACATCACTTCATATCCTTCCTAACTCCTGCAAAACACCGCATAACCTTTCCTCATCCTCCACATCACCGCATGTCCTTCCCTCACTCTCATAATATTGATTGTTCTTCTCACTGAGCAATGCTGCCCTGGTAGGGCCCCTAGGAGCGCCGACACCCTCAAAAGGGCCTAAGTGCCGCCTGAGATGACCCCTGGGGACGACACTGCCTTTGGGAGGGCCCCTAAGAGAGCCCCTGGGAGCGACGCCACCATTGGGAGGGTCCCTGTGGGTGCGGCCGCCCTTAGGAGGGCTTCTTGGAGAGACGCCGCCCCTGGCAGCGCTCCAGGATCGCCACTCGCTTTGGTAGGGTCTTTGGGGGCACAGGCGACCCTGGGTGGGCACCTAGCGACGTTGCAGGCGCTGGGGGTACCCTGGGAACGCTGTAACCCCTAAGGAGGGTACCTGGGGGCGCTGCGGCCCCGGGGAAGGCTCCTAGGGGCACCACCACCCCTGGAAGGACCATTGGGGGCACCCCCGCTCTTGGCGGAGGAGCAGGGGGAGGAGGAACAGCACGGGGGAGGAGGAGGAGGAGGAGGAGCACGGGGAGGAGGAGCAGCACGGGGAGGAGGAACAGCACGGAGGAGGAGGAGGAGGGAGCACGGGGTAGGGGAGGGAGGAGAGGGGAGGAGGAGCACGGAGTAGGAGGAGGAGCATGAGGGAGGAGGAGGAGGGAGGAGCACGGGGTAGGGGAGGAGGAGCATGGGTAGGGAGGAGCAGCACGGGGTAGGAGGAGGAGCACGGTGGGGAGGAGGAGGAGCATGGATAGGAGGAGCAGCAGTAGGAGGAGGAGCACGAGGGAGGAGGGAAGAGCACGGGGTAGGAGGAGAGCAGTAGGGGTAGGGGAGGAGGAGCACGGGGTAGGAGGAGGAGTGAGGAGGAGGAGGAGACGGGGTAGGAGGAGGAGCACAGGGTAGAGGAGGAGCACGGGGTAGGAGGAGGAACAGGATAGGAGGAGGAGTACGGGGGAGGAGGAGGAGGAGCACAGGGGAGGAGGCAGCACGGGGTAGGAGGAGGAGGGAGCACGGGGTAGGAGGAGGAACACGGGATAGGGGAGGGAGGAGGAGCATGGGGAGGAGGAGAGCAGCAGCACGGGATAGGGAGGAGGAACACGGGGTAGGGGAGGAGGAGCACGGGTAGGAGGAGGAGCATGGGGAGAGGAGGAGGCACGGGGTAGGAGGGAGGAGCACGGAGGTAGGGAGGAGGAACACGGGGTAGGAGGAGGAACACGGGGTAGGAGGAGGAGCACGGGGTAGGAGGAGGTTCACGGGGGAGGAGATGGAACACGGGGTAGGAGGAGGAGCACGGGGGAGGGTGCCTGCAGAAGGTTTGCAAGAGGACCAAAACTAATAGTAGCACATCATAGCTTCAGTAAACATCGTCCTTGTGTTTTGTCCAGACTGATGCCGATTGGCGAGATATAAGATGACGTCACCCAGTACCAAAGAAGGACGGGTGTGAGTGTTGCTGCTGCTGGTCTTCCCTCAGTGTTGAGTTAACTTGTTAGCCAGAGGGATGTATTGGACGATCGTTCAGCTGTTGACGTGTGTGTTGGGACTCTCCTTCGCTGAGGGTATGTTCTCTCTCTCTCCTCTGTCTTCCTATTTTTTAACAATACTACTTCTTTTCAGGTGAAAACAAAATAAGTAGTGTAGATACGCATTCCATCTATTATTGTTCATTATTATTATTCCATTCCCAGTAAAGTACGGGTTAGGTCTGCCGGGGGACGACTGTGAGATGGGCGGGGGCGTGTTTGGGTACTGTGAGGAAGTGTGGGCGTGCCTGAATGACGGGGGCGTGGTGAAGCGTGAGGGCGTGGTGAAGCTGTGCCATCCTCATCACTCAAACCTCTACGTGTGCTGTAGAAAGCCTCATCTGGTGGCCAAGGAACGTGAGTATACCTAGCAGTTAACGGAGGAAGTATACCCAGGGAATGTGAATATATCGCGGAAATATACCCAAGGAACGAGTTTACACAAGTATACTTAGGAAGTATACTCAGGGAATGTAAGTATACCCCAGAATATACATAGCAAGTATACCAACGAATATACCAAGTGAGTGTATCTGGAGTAGACTCACTCTCTCTCTCTCTCCTTCCCCTCTCTCTTTCTCCTCTTCCTCTACACATTTCCTTTCTATTTCGCAGTTCTTCTCTCCCCTCCCTCCTCCCTGTCTCTCTATCTCCATCTCTTTGGTACAGATGAACTTGCGTTATCTCTCCGGCAGTGTTAGTTCGTTTCAGTTGCTGTAATCATGTGTGTGTGTGTGTGTGTGTGTGTGTGTGTGTGCGTATACTGTATTTCTTAGCCATACACTACACCCTGCTACCATAATGTTGTATATATGTATCCCTGATGTTGTATATCTGTATCCCTCATGTATCCTCGCTGCTGTGTTCCTGTGTCAGTGTGCGAGGCGTGGAGTCACTACTGGAGAAGAGGTGAAGGACGAGGCTGCGTCAGTGAGAAGCAGCTAATTATTGGTGGAGTTAACGCTAGGCTGGGAGAGTTTCCCCACATGGTATGTATTTCTCTCTATCTCAATCCTCTCCTTCTCCCTCTCTGTTGTCACTGTCTTATTTACTTCTTCCCTACCCTCCTCTCTCTCTCTCTTTCTGTCTTTTTCCTCTCTTCTTTCACTGTCTTTGTCACTCCTTTCCACCTCCTCTTCTCTCTCTAAGTCCCCAACCTTTTTCCTTTCACTCCTTTCTTCTCTATCCCCTCCCTCTCTCATGCGATAAAAGTAGTACTATATAAATTTAATAAAACACTGCAATTAAAAAAAATACAAATCTGTGCATAACGAATTATTCTAATTTGACCGATGACATCACACGTCAACACTAGGCCATCATCGGGACGAAAATGCCAAATAAACCAATGAATTACATCTGTGGAGGTACTCTTATATCTCCTCACTACATCCTCACCGCTGCTCACTGTCTCTTCGCATACAGGTAGGTAATGCATTTTATTTCGTATACTGTATAATTTGATATATAGCTAGGGTTTAATAGTGTTTAAGTACGGCATAATTTTCGTCATTCAGAGGTTCAATTTAAGGACGAGCAGGTTTTGCAGGTTTAAGGGCATCCATTCATCTCATATTTGTAATAGGGAAATAAAATTATCTATTAATTATAAGTTTCACCATATTTTAGAAGGTTTCAATAGGTTTTTCTGGGTTCTAGAAGGTTTTATTGGGTGTTGGAAGGTTTAAGTAGATTTTATCGGGTTTTATCGGGTTTTGGAAGGTTTTAGGTTTAATCGGGTTTTAGGTTTTATAAGGTTTTAGGTGGTTTTATCAAGTTTTATCAGGTTTTAGGAGGTTTTATCGGGTTTTTGGAGGTTTTATCGGATATTAGGAGGTTTTATTGGGTTTTGGGAGGTTTTATTGGGTTTTGGAAGGTTTTATCGGGTTTTAGGAGGTTTTATCGGGTTTTAGGAGGTTTTGGAAGGTTTTATCGGGTTTTAGGAAGCTTTAGGTTAAATGAGGTTATTGTTATACTTCTACATTATTATGGTTCAGGTACCACTATTATAATACGATCTTCATGTGGGAGTTACCAGCCCGTTGTTTTATACAGGGAAGGGATGACCTATTGGGCCAGACTCGGTGAACATGACAGGATCCACCAGTCACTTGAGGAGGTTGAGGTGTTGACGGGTCCCACTCCAGCCTCTCTCTACCGTGCTGCTGACCTTCTGGATGCTGCTGACCCCTCAAATAACCTTACAGCTGGTGGTCCTGGTCTTGTAAATCGTACTAGTGGCCTGGAGGATCGTGCTGCTGACCATAGATTTGGCTTGGGTGACTTGGAAGAGGATGCATCTGATGTGGGAGATGGTGAGGCCTTGTCTGACTCGTCTCCTAGCATTCCTGACACCGAAAATCGTGCTAATATCCTTCCAGATGGTGCTCGTGACCTCCCAGCTGGTGCTCGTGACCTCCCAGCTGCTGCTCGTGACCTCCCAGCTGCTGCTCGTGGCCTCCCAACTGGTGATGAGCCAGTGCAGATGGTCCCAGCAGAGCAGCTCATCGAACTGGGAGACATGAAGATCCACCCAGAGTACCATGGATTCTACAAGTACAATGACATAGCCCTCGTGAAACTGAAGACCCCGGTACGTGGTGATGAGAAGGGAAGGGAAGGAGGAAGGGGAAGGAGGAGATAGGCAAAAAGGATGGGAAAGAAAGAGAGAAGGAAGAAAATTGAGGGTAGAGAAACAATGAGTAGTGTAGATACATCTGTAGATAATGATATACAATACAGATAGATAGATATCCTGTAGATAGACAGAGAGATAGAGAGAGAGAGGTCTTAGAACAATATACTCCCACTCTATGGAAACAAACACACACACAGAGGGTACATCCTTAAAATACAAGCCCTACGAATGAAACAATACTATCTCCTGCAGGCGAGGCTGACAGAGAGGGTCCTTCCTGCCTGTCTCCCACAAGATCCTGATGAGGACTACGTCAATAAGAACCTGACAGTGGTTGGCTGGGGATACACTCTCGGTACATCCACAGTTTGAGCCCCCTTAACTGTACTGTACTGTATTACACTTTAAGAGATATTGCAGTTGTACTTTTACTTATTGTAACTTTCACTGAAACTGTATTCTATTGTTTCTGAATTAATATAATTTCCATAAGATGGTCAAACAACTGTACCCACACTTACGAGTACCTGTAGCTGTAACTATTTGTGCTGAGATATCGAGGATTCTGTAAGTGATACTACCTGTAACTATATATCCACACAGGCGCTAGGGAGATGTCGAGGATTCTACAGAAGGTGACTGTACCTGTAGTGGATCACCTCTCCTGCTCCACCTTCTTCGTTAACAGTATCTCCCTCCCTCTTGGCATCACCCAAGACATGATTTGTGCAGGAGAGAAACAGAAGGACTCCTGCCAGGTCAGTATAGGATCCTTGGAATTTTAGATGGTGATAGGATGTCTGTTTGATAACTATAAGATCTCTGGTGCCCCTAAGGTTGGTGACGGGATAGTGTGATAGTAATGTAAGGATTCCTCTCCCTCTAAGATCATCCCCTCACCCTGCTTGTACCGTTGATCACCACCCCCTTCACCCTTCCTTCCTATCTCCTCAGAACTATACATCACCCTTCTTCCTCTTTCTTGGGGACCATCTGACCATCTCTCACCTCCCTCGTCCTCTTCTCCTACAGGGTGACAGTGGAGGACCTCTCACAGAACAGGTGCCTCGCCACGGATCTACTTGTGAACATACAGTGGCTGGGGTAGTCAGCTTTGGCCTAGGTTATGGGTTCTCATCCTGTGGTCGTATTGGTGTCTATACTCGAGTCTCTTCCTATACAGATTGGATCACAGGCTACATAGCACCCAATAGTACTGGCCAGGGAGCCTACCATACTACAACCACAACTACTACTACTCCTACTACCACAACTACTACTACTCCTACTACCACAACTACTACTACTCCTACTACCACAACTACCACCACTACTAAGAATATACAGGATTTGTCGTCAAATATTGTGTTTTTCAAGAAATAGTTCTGATACGTTTTCATTCATTCATATATATACAGTTGTACCCCGCTTAACGCGGTTTCACTTAACGCGATTTCTCGTATACGCGGTGCCTCGCCAGAACCGAACTTTCACTTAACGCGGTTCATCTACTCATATACGCAGGAAGCGGCGCGGGCACGATGCGCACAAGGTCGCCCAGTCATCAAAACATTACCGAGTTCTTCACCCGCCACCCACCACAGCCGGCCCAAGTCAGTGATAGTGATAATTATAGTGAGGATATGGCCTTATATGGACTTTGAGGGGTTTGACAAAGAGGCCCTGCAAGCCTCTGTGGTGGATAGTGATACAATTGATACAAGTGATACAGGTGAGGGCCAATAATCTGCCCTCTGCCTCGGAACCAACCCCCCATCCCCGTGTGCCCAGCCATCTTTTCTACTAATGTAAGTGTTAAAAAACCTAATATTATTGATATTTCTCTTAATTATTAATTGTGTGTGCATACCATCATAAAGTTAAGATAATATTTTTACTACAACATAGTTGTGTGTCGTCAAAAAGTGGAGTTTGGGGGTCGGGCCAGTCTCTATTGGAATTAATCCCATATGTTCTGTTGTTCACTTAACGCGGTTTTCACTTAACGCGGTACCCTGTGGGTTCAATTGACCGCGTTAAGTGGGGTACAACTGTATATATATATATATATTACTATTGTAACTATTGCTTCTTGCTACTACTGCTGGTATTACTACTGCCATTTTATTACCTTAAAATAAATTTCCTAATACATAAGTAGCTATCCTAGCTGTGTTGAGTTAGTTGAGCTGCATTCAGTGACTGTTGCCTCATAGTCAATATCTGCAACTGTTGTCGGCTTTGTTGCTGATGCTCTCATTCCCCTGAGGCAGAGCAAAGCAGACCTAAGGAGAGAGAAGGACAGTTGACATCTCATCCAGGCTGTAACATAACTTCTGGGCTGCTGCTTCTGTTCGGATAGCACTACTACTACTACTACTACTACTACTACTACTACTACTACTGCTGCTGCTACTGCTGCTACTGCTACTACCACCACCATAATTTTACAACTACTACCATACCTACCACTGCAACTACTACCATCACCACAACTACTACTATGCTGATACTGTACCACAACTACTAGAAGTACCACCACCTTTACTACTACAACAACTACCACCACTTAACTTACAATTATAACCACCCCTACTTCTCACTAGAACCTCTCAAACACACTAAGTCTATACAATATCTTGACAATAATAATAATGTAGAATTAGACTTATAACTTGTCATATACAGCATATATATCATAGCTTGTCGATCATATAGAAAATATCTTTAAGACATAATAATATTAACAAGGTGTACAAGAGACACAAGTTAACAACAAACACTAAAAATGGTAAGAGAAGGAAGTTACGACACATTGACAAGTTACTACTGCTCTTCAACAACTAGCTCTACTGACCCCTTCACTACAGGGATGCTACGGTAATTACTCGGTAGTGATCATGCACGGAATTCCACATTAATTTGTATACGTAGCGAGATAGACAAAAAATAAAAACAAAATATACTTTACTCTATGGAATTATATATTTTACTTTTTTTTTTACTTTTTTATTTCACTTAAAAACATGCTACTGTATCACACAAACTGGGCAGAAACCAGAAGGACCTGACCTGACCTCCTCTAATATGTCCATTGGTGAGGAGGATTTTCCAGGTAGTCCTCAAGTTCTCCATTACTTGTGTGGAACCTCAGGTGTCCTCAGGCACTCTGCAGGGAAGATGTTACTTTCTTGCCTCATCCAGTTGAAGATGTTTTTGGTCTTATGATGTCTCCTGCTCCTATTACCGAGTGTCCCTCAATATTGTGAAGTTTGGTTTTTACTTTGTAGTGACTTGAAGTTTTGTTGTAGCATAGGAACTTCATTGCAGAAAACTTCTTTTACAAGAGTAAGAATGAATCAGTGACAACAAATGAATGGGAATTGATATACTGTATGTATGTTTATATACCGGTACTTCTTCCGTGCGTGGGTGTGTGTGTGTGTGTGTGTATGCGTGTGTATGTGTGTGTGTGTGTGTGTGTGTATAACACAATTCTTTACCAGAAATTTTCTGATACTGTGTGTGTGTTTGAAAAAAAAATTAGAAGAGAAATTTACAAACATGAAATGAGAATGGAATAAAGAAAAAGATCTTAATTCAAAACATTGTTATTATTTAAAGAGCACAGGATGCAGTACAGTACAAATACCTGCTTCTGAAGAATTGCACGTATCAGCTTGTAAGAAATGATTACATAATGTACATACACTTCTCAAGTTATACAAAACTGTGTTCCTTATATAAACTTCTCACTCATACTTAGTGACATCAGAAGAGCAGTCTGAGTGATGGCTAATATTTACAGTGACGTAAGAACATGAGAACGAGGCAAGATCCAGCAGGTGTTTGTAAAGTCAGGGCCATTACTCAATGTTCACAGCATCCAAGCTCTCCATGACCTATGATGGCTTAGACGAAACTGATAAATAGGCAGTGAAATGCGTCAGCCACGTCAACCTTTACAAACACTTGCTGTATATTATACTTTTAAGTGGAGGCAGCAGGCAGAAGATGTATTAATGTGTGTCAACAAGGAAATGGATCCTTAATGAAGCTGACACAAGGATCTGGGTAAGCCAAAGGCCTCATCATCCTTACTGTTCACAACATATTTATCAAAATGGGGAGGTGGAAGAAATTTCACTTCATAAAAACTGCCACAGTAACATTCAGGGTAGACAGAACAGCTGAACTATAGATCATTTCATATCTACTGGTCAAGCAAACTCTCTCATACATAATTTACAAAATAATTCAGTTCTATCACTCTTGAGGCGGACTTTGAGGCCTTAAACAATTAGCTAATGGAAACACTTCCTGCATTTTGATAATAATCATTTCAGATTAAGAGTTTCTGGCAGGCACAGGACGTCACTGTTCAAAAGGAGAGATAAGGTTAACGTTTGAGGGGGTACAGAGGCGTGGAGGTGACCCATCTTGATGCACCACTAACACTATAGTTGTCTTGGCCGATGAGCAGGGAAACGCCTCATACAAAGTGGATCTTCTAAATTAATGAAAATATACAATTAAATATTTATGTTTTATATAAATAGCAATTTCTAATAAACTATTAACTATGTACGTAATCATGTTTCTTAAACTTAATGTATAAAAGATTCCAATAACACTTTTAATATGAAACTTGAAACATAATGAAAGAAAATGAAAAGATGAGTCACTAACTAATACTTATTCATACAGAGAATTTACACAAGTCTCTCGTACCCTAATGTTAGCTACTGAGGTTGTAACTCACGGCCAAACACGAAGACTCTTGCCCACTGTGGACTATTATTGACACATATTGCTACTGAAACAAACTAAAGAATTCTCCCTAAGTCACTATTACTTCCTCCAATCAATTTGGATCTGGGGGACTTTGCTGTTCTCTCAGTCGTAAACCTTACCCTCTTTGTACGGTTCCAGCGCACTACGTAACTGCTCCGGATGAACACAGAACATAAATAGGTGATGTGTAAGTTTCAGTAATACTACTCTGACATTTTGCAGGGTATGAGTATATGCGCAGAAATTCAGTACAAGGTCAATGTACAAATGTTTACAAACATCACTGGAAATCATCGGGATATGTTTAAATATTGGTTAAAAAAAAAAAAGCACCAAAAGACAATCTTTAGTTTTTCAAAAAATTTCCTCCTTAGCTTAAGTCCTCAACCAGCAGGAACCTGAAGGTCTTCACACAGTACACAAGGAGAAAGGACTGATCTTTGGTTTCGCTGGGAGCAGTCGTTAAATAAAAAGTAGAGTCAACGAAACGGCTAATGCACTGGTCTGTGCATATTGTCAAATTCATGGCAGTGGTATAAATACTAGAGACAAAATAATCCTGCATTATCATGGCTACAAAGTACAGTAATAATAATAATAATCTAGTCACATGTACTCGCACTCACTTCTGTTACAATAACAATACAAAGTTCATGATATTTTTGAGCTTAATAATAGTCAGATATGGATATAAAAAGATTAGCACTAAGTGTTCTCCACTTGAAGGACTAAGTCGGGCTGTGCATCATGGTCCATGGTGCTGTGCATCATGGTCCATGGTACTGTGCATCATGGTCCATGGTGCTGTGCATCATGGTCCATGGTACTGTGCATCATGGTCCATGGTACTGTGCATCATGGTCCATGGTACTGTGCATCACTCACCAAAATTTTCATTGAAAGTTAAAACTACTTGACTGGAAACAATTTAACTCTAATATTGTTGATTACTTGTATTTGGTCTATTGCATTGTAGGGTATTGTATTGTATTGAGAAAATGTACAAGAACCCTTAGACTGACAACAAAACAAACCATTATACATAAACTGTCCATCTGTGGCAAACTGAGGACCTGAGGAGTAACAGTTGTGTCCATAAGTTGATGTACAAACAGTCACTGGCAAAAGACTAAGAGGGTAGTATGTCACAAGATGAAAGAGTGAAGTACTTAACAAGCCCGGGTCCTGACAGTGAAGTAACACCCCAGATACAGCGTAGAGAAGCAGGTCGGAGACACACTACTACTTGCCCACACTCAAGAGACAACGTTACCGGACAAACAGACGGTGCCGGTATGTCATGACCAGTCCCTTGTGCCCTTCTTGAACTGTAAACCACTGTTAAAACATAAAAAAGGTTGTTACTCCTAAACTTTAAACATTCACAGATGTTTTAGAGATGCCAATTCTATGTCTTATGAAGTAACTAAACGAGTCACAATATGTTTACAACTTATCACGTACTGAGACATGATCAAAGCAATGGTTTGAAAACAGATGTCAGGGTGAACTGTTAAGCCTTGTAGTGATTTTTTTTCTCAAATTACTAATTAAGTTTGTAAAGACCAACTGTCTCAATCTTGTAAAGTTATAATCATACCTCGTGATGCTACGTGTTGGCTCACCAGTACTGTGTTGTGTCACCACCAGAGAGTTGGTGTAAGGTCACTCTGAGGTGATGACATACACAACACTGTTGAAACTGGCAGTAAAATTTACTTCTGAATTAGCATCTCTTTATTATGAGGTGAAATATAGATTAGTGAACGATATAGTTAAGATGGGCAGAGTTCCTAACTTTACTTGAACAGTTTATTTATCACACACTGATCGATGTTGAAGCAGGAAGAACACAGTCGTTCGTGCTCACCGCACCCTTCTTATAGAAGTTTGTCTGCAGCAACCTTAAAAATTTTACCTACATGAAATTTCATTTCAATATTAGTTTATCACTGATTAAAAATAAGCTTCAAAAGCATAATGCTTCATAGCTATCAACAGTATTTTTCCCACATTTCCTTAATATTGCCGTTAAAATAGTTGAAAAACTTTTTTAACATTAAATCCATTTGCCAAATAACAAGTGTGTTCCAATTATATGGGGCTTATCATCTCTATCTAACTAATAGGGAAATAAGCTTTGATTAAGCTATGACAGGATTACAACTACCGGAACAAACCTGTGAAAACGTACTGTCTATAGCAATCCAAACAAAATAATTCCAGATAAAATTCTTGTTATAAATGGTATTAAAAGTAAACATAATGGTAGAAGCACTCACATTAATGCACATATACAGTGTATTATCGTCACTACAATGACCAACTACCTGATGAGGGTCTCTGAAGATTCCTGTCCTAATCACTACAAAATCCTTAGGTTTAAACATCATACACATTCTGGTGACCAAACAGGTGGCTGGGGATGAAGAGGTGAGACAGCCATCTCTTCAGTGTCCAACTCTCACAAATGCCAGACCAGCACAAGTTACTCTGGCCTTCCTGTACAACTAACCAGAGATAATGGTTAAGTTTTTTAAATATAATAAAAGTAAGACTACACAAAGATGGTGAAAAAAAATTATGATTGCAGTATACAAGTTATATGAATTGTGGTTGGGACCAGGAACTTCACATGATGAGATGACAACTAGTTGACAGGCAGTGATAAAGAAAGCTTATTATTACAGTACTATAAATAAGTGAAGGTTCACAAGAAGTTAACCTATGGTAATATGATCCTTAAAATATACACTTGGAAGAAAGTATAAAAATGAAAAGAAAAAGAAAACATAAGGAAACAACAAGATAAATGACTAAACAAATCCCAGTACCTGCTTGGGAGGGGAGGGAGGGAGGGAGTAATGTACAAGTTCCCTTCCTAACTTAATATAGTGAATAATAGACAGACATGCCTGGAAGATTAAAAATTAAACTAAGACAGCTTAAAGCCTTAAATAATGCCTGTTGTCAAAGTAGAGGGCAAAGTAATATTCAATCAACAACATTCCTGTTACATATTAGAGAAAGACACATGGCATAATTGTGCTGTGTATTTGTATTCTTCCTGGCTATTTGAGCTTCTCAGTCAGTCAGCACTACTTACAACAACTTGAGCTAATTCTAGTTCTTGTTCAAGATAGAGGTGAGTAGAGTCAGTCATACTTGGTAGGCAAGATGGACACATCAAATTTCACAAGTGGAATCACCATTTTGTGGTCTTCCTTTACAATTTAACTTGGAATGCTTGAAAAGTCTACTTTGATTTTCATTGGACATGCACCGGATGACAACCACAATTGAGCACCAATGCTCAACTGTCACAGTTTCACCCGCTGCCCAGTATTTTCTAAAAATCACTTTATATAAATAGGGACAGGGGGTTAAGAGAATTATTTCCACAGTAGTTATTATTTTCAGGTTTAAAATATCACCAGTACCATCAGTCATAACCTGCTGCTAGCAAATTATTCACAGGTTCTACAAATATCAATATACTGTACTGTATCATCATCTGCCAACTCCTCTCAGAATCACAAGACTAGCTGCAATAAAACTAATACAGGGTGTAAACACAACACATGGCCCACTGTACTGATAAATGAATAAATTCTCTGTACTGGAGAGAACTTGAAATAATGGTCACAGCTTCATTCACTCCAGACCATCCAGTATGTGTTGAAAGACTTTAAGCTAAGACTTAAGTCATACAACAGGAGGTACACATAAGTTGCCTGCTAACTACAGCCAAGCACTGCTCCAGCGGGCAGGTGAAGACAAAACTACTCTGGAAACTGGAACACACACACACACACACACTTGCTATATAGTATCACAATTATAGTTCAGGATTATACAATTGTTTATTAGTATTTTCTCTGAACAGATATACCGTACATGCTTTAATGTATGTAGAAAGTACCATGGCTTACATTCTGTACATAAGAGTGAGGAACATTTCTGTCACTAAAATTTGGCTAAAATCTTGGATCTTAGCAACATTACTGACTGGTAGTTCTTCTTCGTCTAAAAAATCTTACAATGCAAATTTTCAGATCACGGGCTAATGCATAGTGACCCGCGTGAGTCTCGGGGGCTCGGGAGGGGTCGGAGGCGGCTGAGACCCCCCCGTCTCGTCTTCACTCTCGGTGAGTGGCGCCAATTGTGTCTGCTCTGGGGGTAGCATGGTGGTGTGGGTGGAGTCTGACTGGAGAGTTCCGTTGTCACCAGTCGGATAAGCCTTACGCTGAAGACTCTGAATATATTCCTGTAGAATAAGGCACAAAAACGGCATGTATTACATTATTCAACTCTACTAAAGATTTGGTATCTGGAACAATCTTTGCTTTGTTTAATATTAACTGAACTATGAAAGCTTCCTTTATCAAGATGATCAGTTCAAAAATGGAAATCAACACTTCAAAAAAGTCACTTAGATATGGTGAACTAAAAAACTGTGTTGATCAAAACTAATTACAAGACAATGATAACAGAGATAAAATAAACAAATATGTTAATAGTTATACAGTACAGCTTTTTCCATTTATATTCATATAAACACATTTTTAAAAATATTTCCTGCACAGTAGTATTCGTTTATTTAGCTGCTGCCTTTCACATCTACTGTACTCTACTGATACAGTATATATATATATATATATATATATATATATATATATATATATATATATATATATATATATATATATATATATATATATATATATATATATATATATATATATATATATATATATATATATATATATATATATATATATATAATATATATATATATATATACAGTATATTGATTATATTAATTCCATTTTGTCATTAAATACAGCAAGACTGAGAAATAATCTAGAGAAATCTAAAGATGAATTTGCACATCTACCGCTAAAAAGCTCGACTGCTCAGAACTACTACTGACCCGTAACCAACTAACATCGTCAAAACTCGTAACAAGACCAAAAGTAAAGAAAATAAGAAGTGTTACCTTACCTTGTTTTATAAATTCTCTTAAATTATTGACATCACACATCGATATCTTGATTACAGCTTGAGATTCCCTCTAAATAAACTTGTAGTAAGCAACGCAACACTTAAATAAGGCTTGTAGGAAGCAACGCAACACTTAAATAAGGCTTGTAGGAAGCAACGCAACACTTTAATAAAACTTGTAGGAAGCAACGCAACACTTAAATAAAACTTGTAGGAAGCAACGCAACACTTAAATAAACTTGTAGGAAGCAACGCAACACTTAAATAAAACCTGTAAATAATATAACACTTAACATCAAGAAAAAAGGAAACTTTCAGAGTCAACTAAATGAAAGATACTGTACTCTAATAAAAACTCAAAAGGGAAAAAAATATCACATCACACTATTAAAAGATAAAAGCTTTCTTAAAACACACATATGACTACTGTACAAGAGAAACAAGTTTAAAAAGTAGCATTTTTTTTAAAGGTCCAGGGATGATGGAGGGAAGGGGGGTGAAGGATGTTGTCAAGGAGCCACCACCAGCAATGATGGAGGGAAGGGGGGTGTAGGATGTTGTCAAGGAACCACCACCAAGATACAAGTTAGTTCTCTGATAAAGAAGTAAAGTAACTCTGGCATAGTTTGAACTAAGGAGATGTTTAGATTTAGGCCACCCTCCTGCACACTGGTAGACAGCTTGTTGGATGTAGATAGACAGATAGACAGTTTTCTTTCTTACAGAGGAAGATTATGTTGACTTAAAAGGCCAAATTATTTCTGTTTTGATGAAGGTTCAGTTGGTGAGATACCGTAACTGTGTACAGTATGTTGCTCTTAACAGTACAGTACAATACTGTAATATGATGTCCACTTCTTTGGTAACAAAAGTAGCAATATATTCAGGCATTGGATAATAAAAGTAGCAATATATTCAGACATTAGATAACAAAAGTAATCAAATATTTAGACATTTGATAAGAAGTGTAGTAAAATATTGTACCTGTATTTCTGATACCAACAGATAAATATTTGTATTTCTGATTTAACTACAGTATCACATTACAATATAGTACTGTACCGGATGAATACAAATGATCTCCCTGATTTTAAACATTTATCATGAGAAAAAAAAACAGCTATTTTTTCCTCTGGGGTAAAAGGTGTACTGAGTAATGTCTTGTCCCACGTATACAACAAGGTGGCACTTGCGAAATCTTCCTCGAAATGTTTTGGTTCTTGGTCATCAAAACTCCAAGAGCTGAGTACATTTCCAGAAGAATTTGTGGTTTTGGTTTAAAGGAAGGCATTGTAGCGGAGAGCACAAATACAGGTTATTTTGTTTTTCTCGAGTAAGGACGCATTAAACAGGGTACAGTGAGTAATTCTGGGACAGGGAGATATATAGGTGAAGAAAAATTGTCATTGATAATAATAATAATGTACAGAGTGCTTCACAGGTTGCACACATGTACAGGGTGTTTTGTAGGTCATGCACATGTACAGGGTGTTTCATTGGTCATGCACATTTATAAGGTGTCTCATAGGTCACACACCATAGGAAACTTAATATTCTTCCCTTTTTTCTTCTTCAGGTGAAGGAATCATAACAAATCAGAGAAAATGGCAGATAAACACAAGAGGAAAAAGTCAATTTAATATTCATGTAGGAAAAGGCAGATGCTACACACTGACCGGTTGCATGATAATTTAACTGACAACCACCATATGCCTGGGTGTTGTTGACATAACTCTTTTGTGGTTTTCCATACATATATATTAAATTAACTCTTTCCTCTAACAATGTCTGCTATCTTCACTCACCTGAAGAAGAAAAAAGGGAAAAATTTAAAGTTTCCTATGGTGTGTGACCTACGAGACAAAGCTTGTACATATGTGCGACCCATGCGACACCCTGTACATGTACATAACCTATGATGCCCTGTACATGTGTGCAACCTATGAAGCACCCTGTACAAGCTGGTTGTATATCAAAAAGGATCAAATACAGTACTGGGAATGCTAACTATTTTACAAAATCCTCCAGCAAGTCTTCACCATAATATCTCACTGTTCTTACAGCATGTTCAGCGTTTATCACTTCCTTACAAGATAAAAAAGTAAAATCGTATCACTGACGCTCAACACAACAACGACCTCCCTCAAAATGCCACAACAGTTGGCACTTTTGGTTTGGTTAAAAAGAAGCAGATGCCACTTACTTGCTCTTGTCAAGACATACAGGGTGTCTTAAAAATCTTTTTACACACACACACTGCCTTTTGGATTTTTCTGGCAATAGCATAAATAATTGTAATACAACAGCAACATTGTCCTCACTTGTAGATATACGAAGTCTCCTACAAGTGGGGATAATGTTGTTGATAGTGTTATAATACAGTACAGTACTGTACAAGCATACACACACTTGCTGCAAAAATCTGTTACACAGTGTGTATTCATTTTTTTGAGACGCCCTGTATAACTGTGTGGAAATTAAGGAGAACTACTGAAGCATTAAGGGGAAAAGAAAGAGAAAGAGAGAAAGAGAGAGAGAGAGAGAGAGAGAGGGAGAGAGGGAGAGAGAGAAGACAAGAGCGACACACACACACACACACACACACACACACACACACACACACACACACACACACACACACACACACACACACTATTAGTAGTATTTGCTTACTTTAGTCACTATCACTCTTTATCCAGAGGAGATTACACACAAGTAGCACAGAAACAAGTGGGACAGTGTTCAAGATAATCCATCTTCACCAAGTAGCTAAGTGTCTCAGAACATATTAAGTGTCTCAGAACATATCAATCATCATACAGTATATTACTGTATAATAAATGACACAGAAAGGCGACACAGTGGACTAAGAACAAAAGCCAGCGTTGACACCTCCAGTACACAGAGACGACACATGGTGCACACACTTGTTGACACCTCCGGTACACAGAGGCGACACATGGTGCACACACTTGTTGACACTCCAGTGCACAGAGGCGACACATGGTGCACACACTTGTTGACACTCCAGTACACAGAGGCGACACATGGTGCACACACTTGTTGACACCTCCAGTACACAGAGACGACACATGGTGCATACACTTGTTGACACCTCCAGTACACAGAGACGACACATGGTGCACACACTTGTTGACACCTCCAGTACACAGAGACGACACATGGTGCACACACTTGTTGACACCTCCAGTACACAGAGACGACACATGGTGCACACACTTGTTGACACCTCCGGTACACAGAGACGACACATGGTGCATACACTTCACTTTAACACAATGCTCTACACAATATTTTGGCTTTGATGGAACTAAATGATAAAAAATGGTTCTGGACACTTAGCTTCTATTAAGTTAATATAAAGGAAATATTAACAGAGGAGCTGATGGGAAAGATAGGAGGAGCATAAATTATTAACAGAGGAGCTGATGGGAAAGATAAAGAGGAGCATAAATTATTAATAGAGGAGCTGATGGGAAAGATAAAGAGGAGCATAAATTATGAATAGAGGAGCTGATGGGAAAGATAAAGAGGAGCATAAATTATGAATAGAGGAGCTGATGGGAAAGATAAACAGGAGCATAAATTATTAATAGAGGAGATGATGAGAAAGATAAAGAGGAGCATAAATTATTAACAGAGGAGCTGATGAGAAAGATAAAGAGGAGCATAAATTATTAACAGAGGAGCTGATGAGAAAGATAAAGAGGAGCATAAATTATTAACACAGGAACTGATGGGAAAGATAAAAAGGAGCATAAAATATTAATAGAAGAGCTGATGGGAAAGATAGAGAGGAGCATAAAATATTAATAAAAGGGTTGATGAGAAAGACAGTAAGGAGCATAAAATATTAACACAGGAGCTGATGGGAAAGATACTGAAGAGCATAAAATATTAACAGAGGAGCATAAATTATTAACAGAAGAGTTGATGGGAAAGACAGTGAGGAGCATAGACAGGAAGGAGTAAGAAGTGTCATGGTGGGAATCTTTCAGCACATCCAAGAGCATATTTCTTTTTTTTTAAACTCACACAAATGCCGAAGGAAGATGGCCTGTACCTCATCAAGAAGTTGACATAGACTGGAGGAGGCAGAAGGCAGTGAACAGGACGTAAACAAGACGAACGACAGTGCATACCTGAACACTCGCAAAGACGGCACAACCACCAGTTAGTCCCACCACCGCGAATCCGCCAGACAGACACTGCTAAGCCTCGCTAACAGTGGTATATCTGAGATCGGACACTGGCATATTCACCTGGCTGATGATGTCCCCGTGAGCAGTACGAACTTGATACAAATACCGGTATTTCTTCTGGCGCATCTCAGCCCTGGCCTCTCGACTCCGCATTCGCTGGAGGTTCACACTTCGAGACTTTTTGGAGGGCACCACTGGAAGAACAAAGATAATATACCCACAATTCTGAGCTTAAGGAACTTACTAGTGGCATAATAGTTAACTTTTTTGTTATCTATAATTCTCATCAGTGGTGACAGGCTTGGATGGACAGATGAAATTTTTGGTGCAGCAGCACTTTAAACGCACTGCACAACGACTACGTTTTAGCGCTCGTTATCACACATTATTTAGACATGCAAAAGAACACCTACAATACAATTTATATTACTCCAAACTGAAATGCTTTAAGGAGTAGAATATCGAGACATTTGACACTCACAACACCAACTGCCTTGCCACATGCAGATCAAGAAAGACGAGTGGTGTTTTTTTATAATATACCAGTACATATGTTTTTAAATCACAAAACAAACTTACAAAATCTACTGAAAACCAAAGATTAAATAATTTCTCTTACACTGTTGATGATAAATGCCTCTCCCCGTGATCCTCCACTGTGTCAGGCTGCCCACCACCACCATGAACGGCCACACACCGAGGATCATCCACGAGAACCAACACGGACGTTCACTTTCCACCGCCTTCAATCGGTCTTCGAACCAGTGTACCATCAAGAACTGTGGGGTGGAGGGACATGTTGTCACAGTGGTGGTACAGCTACTATCATATATTACAGTACAGTACAGGGCTATATTAAGAAATACAGTATTGCAATAATCTGTACCCCTATAATCTGACAAATTCAATACCGTACATCTATAACGTGACAGATTTAAGAAAAACGGGTACAATTGGACGGATCTAAAAATATACAGCTAACTTAATACTGTAGGTTTCAATAATATACAGTTAAATAGATGTATTTTCAACCTCTTTAACAGACCGACAAAACTACATAACTACATCCAGACAGGGAAAAAAAATACCTTCTCGATGAAATAGTCGAGGGTGGCGGACATGATGGCTCCTCCGCTGATGGCTGTACCGAGGATGGTCAGCCCCTTCTGGAAGTACAGCGTCAGAATGGCCAACAACAATCCCGCGGCCAGTAGGATCCCCACCACCGGCCACACGCTACTGGGTACCCACCTAGACATGGCCACAGTACCAGTTATTAAAAGGTTAGAAAATTATCTCTTCTTCTGTACTTACTTAAAACACTGATTGAGAGAGAGAGAGAGAGAGAGAGAGAGAGAGAGAGAGAGATATTGACTGACTACTTGATAGATAGATAGGTAGTTATAGATAGTATACAGTATTTATTTATTCAGTAATACCATCATACAAATTTAAAGTTGGTTCAGCATGTTTACAGACAATGTAGGTGTACAATTCAGTTTGCATAATAGACAGTTTACAATTTCTAATGTACCCAGACAGTGCAGATATACAAACAATGTACCTAGACACTGCAGATATAAGGCACAGAGGTAAATAGAAAGGTAATTTGACCCAGGATAGCAAGTACTGTACTGTAAAGCGATTTGATGCTTATTTCCAGTAGGGTCCAGCAATGCTCAACCACTCTTCACAGCTGTATACTGAAGATATACACCTATTAAACACCAAGTGTTCATTTTAATATATAATATGCACCAAGATACCATCACCTTGCCAAACACTTAAGTTACTTGATGTTACAAGTATGTAAAACTATTTCAACTTCATTGTACGTACTTGGAAAGATTTTCTATTTCAGTACAGTACAGTATATGAATGTTAACTACAGTTACAGTATAGATATTAAATTCACATTACAAGAGGAAACTTAACACAGTGACATTGTTTACACTATGCTATACTATACTTTACTATACTACAGTGTTTACTATACTATACTGAACTGTACTGTACTCACTTGGACAATTCTTATCTGAATGACTGTTTGTTTTATGCCTTTTTCCCAACCCACTTAGATGGTTACATTAGGGGTAGGAGTGGTAGTGGTTGTGTTGCGCCATTAGGGCTTACAAACACCTACCAGTTATAACCGATGGCGATGCCGGCCACACCGAGAAAGAGTCCAGTGTGTAGCCCCGTCATGAAGAGACCCACGTACTGCACCAGCATGGTGATGAGCCCAAACATGACGCCCGCCCCAAGGGCCACGCCCGCGTTACCCACCAGGGGCAGCAGGTCCTCACTCAGACATATCAGGTACACCACCACAGATGCAAAGATGAACCCAGTGAGGAACATGACGGCCTTGAAGCACCGGTAACCTGCAACACAACACAAGCATTAACAACATAAATATTACCAGTCTTGTACAGTACAAATTAAAAGAAGAAAATTATGGTGCTATACATAAATAAAATCTAAACTATAACTTATTAAATGTATAAACATACAGGTACAATACAGTAATTGTATTTACAACTAAACAGCAATCAACTGGAAGATATGTTATCAGTCCACACACGACACTACCAGCGGAGATCTAAATATCTTTAGTAGAGTTCTATAAAAGGTACAGGTGTATGTGCAGACGACTGTACATGAAACAAGATGAACTTTACAGGTACACAATCATACTCAAATACATAATTCAGGTCAGAAATACTGTATCAATGTAGGTAAAGATTTAGGTATAAAGTACAGGTACTCCACTGGTGAGTGTTTTGTTTACATTATATTTTACACACAGGTAATACAGTAGAGTAGAGTACAGTACAGTATAACCAGACACTTTTTGTCCTCCACCTGTACAGTTCAGTACAGTACAGTACAGTACAGTACAGTACAGTACAGTACAGTGCAGTGCAGTACAGTACAGTACAGTACAGTACAGTACAGTACAGTACAGTGCAGCACAGTACAGTCTCTCCTTGATTTACGACATATTCGACTTACGACAACTAGGACATACGACGGCCATGGTCGTATAAAATATTTTTCACATTACAGTACGTATTTTCGAGTCCGGACGTTAGTGATTGCGCTGTGTTCTGACAAAATTTTCGTTTGTAATTCCCTTTAAAATGGCTGGCAAGCATAAAAGTGAGAGTTCTCGTGGTGCTGAGAAGTAAAAGAGACACCCATTTTAGAATTTCTATGTATTATTTTCGCCTTTTCGACTTACGACCAATTCGACTTGCGACCTGGTCGTCAGGACGGAACCTCCCATCGTAAGTCGAGGAGAGACTGTACATGTTACCATACACTTTTTGTACTCAACCTGTACAGTGCAGTATACAAAGAAGGATCCAAGATTTATACACCATATTTACACCCGAATTACTGTTTACTCTTGTTTATATACCTGAACTGTTTATGTATATTGTTTGTATACCTGAATTTTTTACAAACATTGTGTGTATACCTGCACTGTCTATGCACAATGTTTGTATACCTGCACTGTCTATGCACAATGTATACCAACTAGACAGTATTTAGGCCAAGAACAGACAGGTAATACACAGTGTACATAGACAGTTTTTATTTCAGTATCATACAGTCCATCAGTCTCAATAGCTCGTACTTGTTGGTTCACGATACAACTGGTCTACAGTGGCCTTGGCATTATGACGTCACTACCCTTGGTAATCTCACGTCACCACCCTCGATTTTATGACATCACCACACCACCCTTAGTAGTATGACGTCACCACCCTTAGTAGTATGACGTCACCACCCATAGTAGTATGACCTCGCCACCCTCAGTATTATGACCTCGCCACCCTCAGTAGTATGACCTCGCCACCCTCAGTATTATGACCTCGCCACCCTCAGTAGTATGACCTCGCCACCCTTGAATCAATAAAGTGTGTGTGTGGGAGATACAAGGTGTTTAGGGTCTGCTGATAAGAGAGAGACTGAGAGAAACACACAAAGAGAGACAAAGAGACATGTAGAGACAGGCAGACACACAGAGAAACAGCGAGAGAGACAGAAAGAGAGACCACCCTCCGACCTTCACCCACACCCTCCCCCTCTTTATATAATGTGTACAATAATCGGGTGGTTGTGCCCGCTGTCGAGGTCTTCACTAACACCTATACTGTTATGCATCTTAATATTACCTGTGTGTGTGTGTGTGTGTGTGTGTGTGTGTGTGTGTGTGTGTGTGTGTGTGTGTGTCATCTTATAAAAACGCCAAACATCTCTGACCGTCTTTCTCTCTGACTCTCCACACACACACACCACAACAAGACCTCACTGTGTTATGATCAGCTTGGATGATGTTGGTAACCATCACACTCAACCAGTCTATGTTATGACCTTTCCCGTGACCTTCTGGAGTGACCACAATACTTACCGTATCACGTTTATATTTACACAGAAAAACTTTTACAGTATTTACTTTTTAGAAATTATTTTTATTACTTTTTTTTTCTGGTGTGTGTGGTGGACAAGTGGATACATCGCTCGTTCCCCATCCTAAGTGTCCCTGGAGCAATCTGTGTTGACACACACACTAACTCCCACGGGTGTGTCCATTATATGACACACACCGTGTGTTTTTGTACAGAAGACAATGTGTCTCTGTACAGCAGACAATATGTCTTAAGTCTGCTCACGTTGGCAGACTAATGAATGTAGCCTTAACACATGTTTCAGACAGACAGATACACCAAGTTTCTGGTGATGGCGAGACACAACACCAACATGATGGGGATTATTTTTTAAATAAAGGTGTTTTAAGCTCAGCGGTGGTGCAGAGACAGAGGCAGGGGGGGGCAGGAGAGAGGGCAGGGGGGGGCAGGGAGAGGGCAGGGGGGCAGGGAGAGACGGGGGCAGGGGTGGAAGGAGGGGGAGACAGGATGGGTGGTGGGAGGGGGCAGGGATGGGTGGTGGGAGGGGAGCAGGGATGGGTGGTGGAGGGCAGGGATGGGTGGTGGGAGGGCAGGGATGGGTGGTGGGAGGGGCAGGATGGAGTGGTGGGAGGGACAGGGATGGGTGGTGGGAGGGGGCAGGGATGGGTGGTGGGAGGGGCAGGGGACTGGGTGGTGGGAGGGCAGGAGATGGGTGGTGGGAGGGGGGCAGGGGATGGGTGGTGGGAGGGGGCAGGGATGGGTGGTGGGAGGGAGCAGGGATGGGTGGTGGGAGGGGGCAGGGATGGGTGGTGGGAGGCGAGATGGGTGGTGGAGGGCAGGATGGAATGGTGGCAGGAAGGATGGGTGGTGGGAGGGGCAGGAGGATGGGTGGTGGGAGGGCAGGGATGGGTGGTGGGAGGGGCAGGGATGGGTGGTGTGGGAGGGGCAGGGATGGGTGGTGGGAGGGGGCAGGGATGGGTGGTGGGAGGGCAGGATGGGTGGTGGCAGGGGATGGGTGGTGGCAGCCGCGTTTTCTATGTTTGTTGGTATTGATCCAGCCTGACCGACCGACTTTCCTGCGCCAGGCGAACTGACTCGAGCCTTTGTTGGTGGTGTTCGAAGAGAGGAGGAGGAGGAGGAAGAGCAAGGGGAAGAGCAGGAGGAAGAGGAAGAGCAGGAAGAGGAGTAGGAGGAGAACCTGGTCTGTACCTTAAAAGATGCCACCTTCCCCCCCACACACACGGTGGTAAGACTTAGTAGGTCTTATCTGAGCTGTGGTCTTGTTCGGTCTCACGTGATAACAAACTGGTCCTAAAGGTGCTGTGGTCTTAACCTGGTCTAGAGCCGAGGTCATTGTCTGGGTGGGTGGGTGGTGACGGAAGGATGGACGAACGGAGGTGTGGTGTGGTGTGGTGTGGTGTGGTGTGGTGTGGTGTGGTGTGGTGTGGCCAACAATAAATACCATGTTATCTGCAATACACAAGATGGTCTCAGCCTAGGGTGTATAATCATGGCAACGAGAGACACACACACACACACGAGAGACCACATCCCAGAATATCTCATCTCTCTCTCTCTCTCTCTCTCTCTCTCTCTCTCTCTCTCGGTATGGCTTAAGACATCCTCACCCACGGTACTTTCCTTCAGCCAGTCAGCCACACAGTCATGACCACTACCACCACCACCACCACCAGCAGGAGGACCCGTGGGAGGAGCGGCAGAAGGAACTAGGTCACAAGTTTTACATGACCTGGTTCCTTCGGTGTTTGTTTGTGTGTGTTTGTGTGTGTTTGTTTGTGTGTGTGTGTGTTGGTGTGTTTGTTTGTGTGTGTTTGTTTCTCAGACCCCCCCTAGATGCCCGTCTGTTGGGCTCGTCTTTTACCATGTTTACTATCCTACCTCCTCTTCTTCTTCACCTTCCTCCTCCTCCTCCTTTTCATCCTCTTCCTCTTCTTCCTCCTTCACTTCTCCTCCCTCCTCCTCCTCCTTTTCATCCTCTTCCTCTTCTTCCTCCTTCTCTTTTCCTCTTCCTCCTCCTTTTCATCCTCTTCCTCTTCTTCCTCCTTCTCTTTTCCTCTTCCTCCTCCTTTTCATCCTCTTCCTCTTCTTCCTCCTTCTCTTCTTCCTCTACCACCAGTTACCTCCTGACCACAGCTAAGAATGATGTAGCTTTAAGAAGAGCTAACGTCTCCCCGCAGCTAACGACAGTGTGGGAGACTTTATTAGCTGTGGTGGGATATGAAACGACCAAGTTGCTGACACAGGAGAAGCATTGGGTGTCATAGCTGGCTGACACTGGTGGTAGGGGTGTCATAACTGGCTGACACTGGTGGTAGGGGTGTCATAACTCGCTGACACTGGTGGTAGGGGTGTCATAACTCCTTGACACTGGTGGTAGGGTGTCAAGCTAGCTGACACTTGGTAGGGGTGTCATAACTGGCTGACACTGGTGGTAGGGGTGTCATAACTAGCTGACACTGGTGGTAGGGGTCAATAACTGGCTGACACTGGTGGTAGGGGTGTCATAGCTGGCTGACACTGGTGGTAGGGTGTCTCTCAGCTGACACTGGTGGTAGGGGTGTCACAACTGGCTGACACTGGTGGTAGGGGTGTCATAACTGGCTGACACTGGTGGTAGGGGTGTCATAACTGGCTGACAATGGTGGTAGGGTGTCATAACTGGCTGACACTGGTGGTAGGGGGTGTCAACTGGCTGACACTGGTGGTAGGGGTGTCATAACTGGCTGACAATGGTGGTAGGGGTGTCATAACTGGCTGACACTGGTGGTGGGGGTGTCATAACTGGCTGACAATGGTGGTAGGGGTGTCATAACTGGCTGACAATGGTGGTGGGGTGTCATAACTGGCTGACAATGGTGGTAGGGGTGTCATAACTAGCTGACACTGGTGGCAGGGGTGTCATAACTGGCGACAACGGTGGTAGGGTGTCATAACTGGCTGACACTGGTGGTAGGGGTGTCATAACTGGCTGACACTGGTGGTAGGGGTGTCATAACTGGCTGACACTGGTGGTAGTAGTATCATAACTGGCTGACAATGGTGGTAGAGGTGTCATAACTGGCTGACACTGGTGGTAGGGGTGTCATAACTGGCTGACACTGGTGGTAGGGTGTCATAACTGGCTGACACTGGTGGTAGGGTGTCATAACTAGCTTACACTGGTGGTAGGTGTACATCAACTGACCACTGGTGGTAGGGTGTCTAACTGGCTGACACTGGTGGTAGGGGTGTCATAACTGGCTGACACTGGTGGTAGGGGTGTCATAGCTGGCTGACACTGGTGGTAGGGAGTGTCATAACTAGCTTACACTGGTGTGGGGTGCAAACGACACTGGTGTAGGGAATCATAACTGGCTGACACTGGTGGTAGGGGTGTCATAACTGGCTGACACTGGTGGTAGGGTGTCATAACTGGCTGACACTGGTGGTAGGTGTCTAATTGGCTGACACTGGTGGTAGGGGTGTCATAACTGGCTGACACTGGTGGTAGGGGTGTCATAACTGGCTGACACTGGTGGTAGGGGTGTCATAACTGGCTGACACTGGTGGTAGAGGGTGTCATAACTGGCTGACACTGGTGGTAGGGAGTGTCATAACTGGCTGACACTGGTGGTGAGGTGTCTAACTGGCTGACACTGGTGGTAGGGGTGTCATAACTAACTTACACTGGTGGTAGGGGTGTCATAACTGGCTGACACTGGTGGTAGGGGTGTCATAACTGGCTGACACTGGTGGTAGGGGTGTCATAACTGGCTGACACTGGTGGTAGGGGTGTCATAACTGGCTGACACTGGTGGTAGGGGTGTCATAACTAGCCCACACTGGTGGTAGGGGTGTCATAACTGGCTGACACTGGTGGTAGGGGTGTCATAACTGGCTGACACTGGTGGTAGGGTGTCATAGCTGGCTGACACTGGTGGTAGGGGTGTCATAACTAGCTTACACTGGTGGTAGGGGTGTCATAACTGGCTGACACTGGGTGGTAGGGTGTCATAACTGGCTGACACTGGTGGTAGAGGTGTCATAACTGGCTGACACTGGTGGTAGGGTCCTGGCTGACACTGGTGGTAGGGAGTGTCATAACTGGCTGACACTGGTGTAGGGGTGTCATAACTAGCTGACAATGGTGGTAGGGGTGTCATAACTGGCTGACAACAGGTGGTAGGGGTGTCATAACTGGCTGACACAGGTGGTAGGGTGTCATAACTGGCTGACACTGGTGGTAGGGGTGTCATGGCTGACACAGGTGGTAGGTACTGAGGAGAAAAATAATCTATGTATGTATGTATATGTATGTATGTGTATATGTATGTATGTATGTATGTATGTATCACAAAGACACACAACGTATCAGAGAAAACAACAATTACACAGGTACTCCAATTACACGACCATCTCACCTTGTTACAGGTAGTAGGTGTACCTGTGAACACCTTAATGAGGAGTACAGAGACTATTACAGGTATTAACTGCTCTGTTCAGGTGTGTAGGAATATTACATGTAATTTTATGTAATTAGTGAGGTAAGTTTGAATTAACTCTTGTTCCCCTCACCTTCCCTACCCCACGCCACTTACCCTTCACCCTGCCACACACGCCTCCATCACCCCACACGCCCCCTATCACCTAACACGCCCCTTATACCCCACGCCCACATCAGCCTCTATCATCAGACAATTTAAATGACTGATGACGATTGAACAAGCCTTAACTGACTGACATTCTGACATACCCTCCTTTCTCCCCTTCTCTCCCCCCCTTCCTCCTTCCTTCCTCCCCTTCTCTCCCCTCCTTCCTCACCTTCTCTCCTTACCCCTTCCTTACTTCCCTCTCCACTCTCTCTCTCTCTCTTGTTATGGATCGTTACTGTATTCCAAAGAAGAGAGAGAGAGAGAGAGAGATATCTTATCTGAGTATTCATAATTAAGGTATAAAGTACAGGTACAGTAGTAATTAGCATGAAATACAGAGACGGACTGTACGTTCGGTGTAATATATGCAGGTGTTGTATCTCTCTCTCAGTTGTCTCACAGTGCCATCGTCTCTCTCTCAGTTGTCTCACAGAATACATTGTCTCTCTCTCTCTCTCTCTCAGTTGTCTCAGTGCCATCGTCTCTCTCTCAGTTGTCTCAGTGCCATTCTAAGAGTAGCTTTTGTGAGTTTGTTAGAGCTCAGTGGGGTGCCGGATGACCTGGCTCCCGTCTTAACACCTTTAACACTCTCTCTCTCTCTCTCTCTCTCTCTCTCTCTCTCTCTCTCTCTAGCCAGACACCCTATTCAACTTTAAAACATCCTCTCTCCTTCCTCTTTGCCCAGCTTAACAGCCCAAGGTGGTTTAAACACACACACACACACACACACACACACACACACACACACACACACACACACACACACACACACACACACACACACACACAGTAAGGGCTTCAGTACTCCTTGACAGGTTGACAGTCCCTGGCCGCGCCCTAGTCCATGAGATGACGGAGGAGCCTCACAGGGCTATCAGGGCAGATGTACCCTGAACTAGGGCGACAGAGGTACCAACAAACTACAGGAGCTCCCTAAGGGCATGGTAGGGTTGGTGTGGTTCCTGAAGAGAGCAATACAGGGCTAGGTCACTACCACACACAGGAGGAGGAAGCAGGTGTTGAGGCAGGTCTTATAAGGGCAGGTCCACGGTGTTGACCCAGGAGTTTGATGGACGGACCTTAAATACCCCTCCACCCATCCCTCACTCCTCATTGTCTCCACCTTCCATCTCTCCCTCCCTCCTCCATCTCTCCCTCCATCTCTCCTCTATCTCGCAAACCTTCCTTCCCCATCACCCCCCCTCCCCCCCTTCCTTTCCTTTACCACACCTAACTAACAGCCAGTAAAAGTGATTATAACTTAAAATCCACAAGTTATTACATGTAGAGAGAAGGGTCTACATGCCTACCATCACCCCTCTACCATCACCCCCCCTCTACCATCACCCCACACCCCCCTCTACCATCACCCCCCAGCACTCACCAAACAAGCTGTACACAACGCCGAAGACGAGGAACATGGCACAGATGACGGCGGTGACGATGTGGTAGTCGTAGTCAAGGGTCCTACACCTCTCCTCCCACGTCCTGTTAGTTCGTCCACCGAGTCCTTCTTCAGCCGCCCACCATGGATAGTCGTACCCGAACCCGCCCCCAGGATCGTCCCCGCCCAGCCACGACATCTTGGACCCTGTAGGAGGAGGTGGGGTTAGGTTAGGTGGGTGTTGGTGGGATGAGGTGTAGTGAGTGTTGTGGGTGGGTGGTGGTGTGGGTGTTGTGAAGGTGGGTGGGTGAGTGGGTGGATGTTGTGGGTGGGTGTTGTGGGTGGGTGGGTGGATGGGTGGAGTGAGTGGATGGAGTGGGTGTTGTGGGGAGTGTGTGGGTAGTGTTGTGGATGGGTGGGTGTTGTGGGTGTTGTGGGTGTTGTGGTGGAGTGTTGTGGGTGGAGTGTTGTGTGTGGGTGTGTGGGTGTGTTTAGTAATATTATCCATCAATAATTTACAACTACCGTATCTATTACAAGTATCTACATCTATCTATTTATCTATCAATCTATCAGAAAGTATCTATTTATCTATCAATCTATCAGAAAGTATCTATTTATCTATCAATCTATCAGAAAGTATCTATTTATCTATCAATCTATCAGAAAGTATCTATTTATCTATCAATCTATCAGAAAGTATCTATTTATCTATCAATCTATCAGAAAGTATCTATTTATCTATCAATCTATCAGAAAGTATCTATTTATCTATCAATCTATCAGAAAGTATCTATTTATCTATCAATCTATCAGAAAGTATCTATTTATCTATCAATCTATCTATCTAGACCTACACATGTTCACTCACCTGCACTATAGCGGTGTGTGAGTCATCTTCATCACCATCACCATCTCACCATCATTTCCTTCATCACTATCCTCGAGTGAGCACCAATAGGCGATGGTGACCAGTGATCCTCCTTGTAGTACCTCACCTGTACCTCACCCCTCACCTGTACCTCACCCCTCCACCTGTACCTCACCACCTGTACCTCACCCTCCCAGCACTCTCATCACCCACTGCGTCATTGTTACGTCACACACATCAACAAACGTTTTCACTGAGACGTCATCTATGAGGTCACAAATCCCCTCTTTTTCTTCAATGTTTCATGAGATTACGTCACGGATACGTCACTTTTATTACGTCACGGATCACGTCACACATCACACTCGGTCATTGGCTAATGGTCGTTACGTCACCACCGCCGACAACCGCATCTGTAAATAAACAAAGAGGAATATTTTAGAACACCAAATATATTAGATACAGTGTGTGTGTGTGTGTGTGTGTGTGTGTGTGTGTGTGTTAAGGCAGCTCAAATTGGTAGGGAGGTGGGTATTATCTGCTGCCCATCATCCCCACCCCTATCACCCCATACACAACATAAGGGGCGAGGCGGGGCGGGGCGGGGCGGGGCAGGGGCGGGGGCAGGGCGGGGCGGGCAGGCCACCTCGTGTTGCTCACTATAACTATGCCACTAATTTAACCTTTCCGGAAGTGTTGTATCAGTCAGGTGTTGGAAGAGTCATAGCCAACCCTTAGTGCCACCTTAGTGCCACCCTTAGTGCCACCCTTAGTGCCACCCTTAGTGCCACCCGCCCAGTGCCACCCTTAGTGCCACCCTTAGTGCCACCCTTAGTGCCACCCTTAGTGCCACCCTTAGTGCCACCCCAGAGTGCCATCCACTGACGAACTATTTTGATGAAGATAGACTGAACTGGGAAGAGCTATACTAATTGGCTATCGTCACCATAACAGCTATCGTCACCATAACAGCTATCGTCACCATCACCACTATCGTCACCATAACAGCTATCGTCACCATCACCACTATCGTCACCATCATCGGCGTGATTTAAAGATTGGTACTCGTGTCATTCAATAACCACTATTACTACTACCACAACAACTACTATCCCTACCAACAATACTACGCTACCACAACTACTACCACCATTGTGCCCGAGGTCCACTTTCTCCTCACCAGCAGTAAACACCCTCCCTTCCTCCTCTTCTTCTTCCCGTGCCTCCTCCTCCTTCGTGTTGCCATGACCAACACACACGGCGCTAGTTATCGCTACTGGAAAATAGGTCACCCTCCTCCTCCTCTTACCCGGCACGCTACTGTGACTGGCGCATCCTTGGGAAATAGGTCATGCAGTTCTCCCACTACCTCCCCACCTACTCCCCATCACCCCCTCCCCATCTCAATCACACCCCCTCTTCTCCCCATCCCCCATTATCCCCTTCCACCGGCCGGCTACAGCTGCACACATGATATAGATCTCGAGAAAATAGGTCAACCACGAGCCGCCGCCGCTGCTGCTGTTTCAAGGTGCAGCGGATTCTAGCTCCCACCAAAATAGGTCAGGCTAGGCGGGTGAGCGTCGCAACTGCACAGAAAGCGAATCGTTGTGTGTGTGTAGGGAAGGGGGGGTGGAGCATATCTACCAGTTACCTTACCTTGCCACACAAAGAAAGGCTCTCAAAGGTTCCAAATAATTCATTTCTCAGAGACTTAGTGGGTTCAAGAACACATCTAATTGGCTCAACTAAACCTATGACACAAAGATGGGTTCTCAAAGGTCCTCAAAGATCTTCATAGGTTCTCAAAGGTTCTCAAGTTCAATCTGCCAACTAACTGGAGATGTGAGAACCCGTGCATTTGGTTCCCATACTCCACGACACAGTAATGGCGACCTAATTAGCTACACTACTGCACTATGGCTCTACCACTCCTTCGGCAGTAGTTTAGGGTGCCACTGTGGCTCTACCACTCCTTCGGCAGTAGTTTAGGTGCCACTGTGGCTCTACCACTCCTTCGGCAGTAGTTTGGTGCCACTGTGGCTCTACCACTCCTTCGGCAGTAGTTTAGGGTGCCACTGTGGCTCTACCACTCCTTCGGCAGTAGTTGGGGTGCGCAACCACCCTCTCGGCAGTAGTTTGGGTACTGTGGCTCCACCACTCCTTCGGCAGAGTTTAGGGTGCCACTGTGGCTCTCCTCTTCGGCAGTAGTTTAGGTGCCACTGTGGCTCTACCACTCCTTCGGCAGTAGTTTAGGGTGCCACTGTGGCTCCACTCCTTCGGCAGTAGTTTAGGGTGCCACTGTGGCTCTACCACTCCTTCGGCAGTAGTTTAGGGTGCCACTGTGGCTCCACCCTCCTTCGGCAGTAGTTTAGGGTGTCAGACACCCAACGTGTGAACCTCCCAGGTGAGTCTTGGACTATCAGCGTTCATCTGGTGTTAATAAATAGGTGACCTAACCTAACCTAAGACAGGTGGAGGTCATGTGTGTGTGTTGTACCTTTACCTGTACCTGTTATTAGGCCAGGAAATATTTTTGTATTTATTTTTCCTGACGTCAATTAATATAGCAAATATATATACGGCATCTCTCTCCCCACGCCCACCTCCCCACGCCCAGCCAGACAGGTTCTTGACGGCGCTATCTTAATTACCTGCAGTTGTTAATTAAGGTAAAACCTAATGACGACGTGACTCTCTCTCTCTCTCTCTCTCTCTCTCTCTCTCTCTCTCTCTCTCTCTCTCTCTCTCTCTCTCTCTCCAGGTGATCAGTAAGTGTGTATTTTGACAACGCTTAAAGGATTGCGTCACTTAATGAGCGTATGGGCAGGTAAGGATGACGTCACCAGGTAAATGTGACGTCATAAGGATAATGGTGACGTCATTAATCTCAGGTGCACAATGGCTGAACCTCCTTTACCTCTATGGATATTTCCCCTCACTCCTACCCTCCCCCTTTCCTCCCCTCCCCCCTTTCCCTCCCCTCACCCCCTCCGTGTTATTATCTTATCTCCTACAGGATGTTAACGAGATACTGTCACCCCCACTTACCTCACCCTGACACCCCCCTCACTCACTCCTGATACCCCTGCCACCATCTCGCACCCACTAACATTACTACACTGTGGTGATGTGGTAATGGTGGTGAGTGTGGTGGTAGTGTGGTGTGGTAATGTGGTGGTGGTAGTGTGATGTGGTAGTGTGTGGTGGTAGTGCAGTGGTGGTAGTGCAGTGGTGGTAGTGTGGTGGTGGTGTGGTGGTGGTAGTGTGGTGGTGGTGGTAATGCGGTGGTGGGAATGTGGTGGTGGGAATGTGGTGGTGGTAGTGTGGTGGTGGTGGTGGTTTGATGATATGGTGGCAGGTGCTGTCAGGTTGTCCAATAACATTGACTAAGTGGGAGTGTTGTCAGCAAGAATGATTGTTATTAGGCCTTAGTGTTGTCAGAAGGCATGAGAGTGTTGTCAGGAGATGCCTTAAACGTTGTCAACACTTACAGCAGCTCTGACAACATTAACACCTAGAAACACAGAGGCCAGAGTCAGTTGTGTGTGAGTGGTGGCAGAGACACCCTGCCTGGGTTGGTGGTGGCAGTGGTGTAAATACTCATACTCTCTCTCTCTCTCTCTCTCTCTCTCTCTCTCACTAAAGTATACAAGGTCACTGACAGACAGACAGACAGATAGACAGACAGATAGATAGACAGACAGATGGATAGATAAATAGAACAGACAGACAGATAGATAGAGAATATATAACCCCAGAGTTCATTAATATATATCTAACCCCCTACCCTCCTCCTTCCCTCCCTCCTCCTTCCTTCCTTCCTTCCTTCCTCCCTCCTCCTTCCTTCCTCCCCTCCCTCCTCCCTCTCTTCCTTCCTTACCTTCCCTCCCTCCTTCCTTCCTCCCTCCTGCTCTCCTTCCTTCCTTCCTTCCTTCCTTCCCTCCCTCCCTTCCTTCCTTCCTTCCCCTTCCTTCCCCTACCTCCTTCCTTCCCTCCCTCCCTCCCTGCTCTCCCTCCTTCCTTCCTCCCTCCCTCCCTGCTCTCCCTCCTTCCTTCCTTCCCTCTCCTTCCTTCCCTCCTCCTTCCTTCCTCCTCTCCTTCCTCCTCTTCCTACCTTCCCTCCCTCCTTCCTTCCCTCCTCCCTCCTGCTCTCCTTCCTTCCTTCCTTCCTTCCCTTCCTC
>NW_024710738.1:137500-172500 GCF_018991925.1 Homarus americanus | reverse complement strand
GAACATCTTTAAACAACATTACTCTGTTTAACAATTTCTTAAAGATGAGTTAAATTTACACTTAATTAATATAAACGTAGTAACTTGGCAAGAAATAATTAATTTACACTTTATTATTTATCAATACGGAAATGTTCTTAAAATACACGAGACAACATTGGAAAAATAAATTAATTCAACATTATCAACAAACCAAAAACTACATCTCGTGAACTTGATCTCGTCACTAAACAACAAAGATCCCCGGGGATAGAACCACCGACCCCAAGGACAGGAGGTGAGCGTTGTGTCTACTCAGCCACTATCACACATAAGCACTCGGGATAAACCAGGTCAGCTCCCGGCGGGGTAGGTGGTACGCCTGACCCTGCAGCCTCACCCGGGAACACTTTAAGAATGAGTCTTGTTCCTCCAGCCACTTGACCCGAAAGATGATGCAAGGAACCTAACCTAATCTAACCAAACCTAAACCTAACCAACAGTCTTCCAGTGAACCAAAAGTCCTTCCAGTGAACCAACAGTCTTTCCAGTGTACCAACAGTCCTTCCAGTGTACCAACAGTCCTTCCAGTGAACCAACAGACCTTCCAGTGAACCAAAAGTCCTTCCAGTGAACCAACAGTCCTTCCAGTGAACCAACAGACCTTCCAGTGAACCAACAGACCTTCCAGTGAACCAACAGACCTTCCAGTGAACCAACAACCCTAGGGAGACTGACCTAATACTGGAATGCACCACTTTTGCTCGAAATTCCATTCTCTCCCCGTGAGGAAAAAATAAATAAATAAATAAAAACATTCCTCGGCGAAAATCATGAATTCCCTCTGTTTTCTTGGCAAGGAGAAAATTAGTCACCAAATACCAGGAAATATTACAGGATCTCTTAGACTGAGGAGGGACAATCAATAGTATGTAGTGAAGACAATGGACGACAACAAGAACAACTGCAACAGATTCTGGCAACAGGGATCTGGGACTGCTGGTGAGTCTGGGAGAGGGTGGGAGGCTGGGAGGTCTGGGAGGCTGGTGGGGTCTGGGAGGCTGGTGAGGGGTCTGGGAGGCTGGTGAGGGGGAGGCTGGTGAGGTCTGGGAGGCTGGTGAGGGTCTGGGAGGCTGGTCTGGGAGGGTGGTGAGGGGGCTGGGAGGCTGGTGAGGGGGTCTGGGAGGCTGGTGAGGGGGGGTCTGGGAGGCTGGTGAGGGGTCTGGGAGGCTGGGTGAGGTCTGGGAGGGGTGGTGAGGGGGGGCTGGGAGGCTGGGAGGCTGTGGGAGGGGGAGGCTGGTGAGGGGGGGGGAGGCTCTGGGAGGCTGGTGGGGGGGGTCTGGGAGGCTGGTGAGGGGTCTGGGAGGCTGGTGAGGGGGGGCTGGTGAGGGGTCTGGGAGGCTGGTGAGGGTCTGGGAGGCTGGTGAGGGGGGAGGTGGGAGGCTGGGAGGCTGGGTGAGGTCTGGGAGGCTGGTGAGGGGGGCTGGGAGGCTGGTGAGGGGGGGTCTGGGAGGCTGGGTGAGGGGGTCTGGGAGGCTGGGTGAGGGGGTCTGGGAGGCTGGTGGAGGGGGTCTGGGGAGGCTGGTGAGGGGGTCTGGGAGGCTGGTGAGGGGGCTGGTGAGGGGGGTCTGGGAGGCTGGTGAGGGGGCTGGGAGGCTGGGAGGCTGGTGAGGGGGCTGGGAGGCTGGTGGGGGGGCTGGGAGGCTGGTGAGGGGGGGTCTGGGAGGCTGGTGAGGGGGCTGGGAGGGATGAGGTGGTAGTGAGGGGTGAGGAGCAGGTGGTGAGGGGTGTGGGATGAGGGGTGTCCGTAATGCCGGGCGCCAGAACCTAATCGTTTCATTCACAGTCTCTCTCTCTCTCTCTCTCTCTCTCTCTCTCTCAACTGCGACACTCCAGGGGCTACAGAAATCGACGTTAAGACTACTACTGCTACAACTAGTCTCTTTTAGTGTTCCGGCGACCCCCTCCCCCCACACCCACCTACACCTCTGCTCTTCCAGGATTGTGGCTCTTTGTCTTCCAGGATTGTGTTTGTTTATCTTCCAGGATTGTGGCTCTTTGTCTTCCAGGATTGTGTTTGTTCATCTTCCAGGATTGTGGCTCTTTGTCTTCCAGGATTGTCTTAAGTGGCTCTATACTTTCCTCTATTGCTGACTGTGGCTCTTTTATCCATACTATCCAGCAACATTCATATCTCTCTATCCACATCATCAACTACCCACACTATCCACCATCCAAAAATCCACCAACATCCATATCTATCAGACCTTATCATCCACAATCCACACTAACATCAACCATCCAATCAACTTCTCTAACCCCGTATCCTCACCATCCACCTCCTTCGTCCACTCCTCTAACCCCCTATCCATCCATCCCACCCATCCATCCATCAACCATCCACTCCCCTATCCTTCCCCCCCCCTGACCAGATTACTACGTCACCTCTTCATCTAAAAGTTTTAATTAAATTTCAGTCACTTTTGTACAGCTTCTGTTGATGAAGATTCCGACGTCAACGGTACACCCATGTCAACGGTACACCCATGTCAACGGTACACCCATGTCAACGGTACCCTCATGTCAACGGTACACCCATGTCAACGGTACACCCATGTCAACGGTACACCCATGTCAACGGTACACCCATGTCAAAGGTACACCCATGTCAACGGTACACCCATGTCAACGGTACACCCATGTCAAACACCCATGGCAAGGTACACCCATGTCAACGGTACACCCATGTCAACGGTACCCCCATGTCAACGGTACACCCATGTCAACGGTACACCCATGTCAACGGTAGCCCCTTTCCCCATTCCAAGAGACCCGAGGCTTCGAAATAACCCCCTCCCCCCCTCACAACGCTCCTGGGAACTAACACCTAAAAATGCTTCGGAATTTTGAACTAATAGACGAACCCAGAGTCCAAAGCTCAAAAAATAGTTGGAAAGTAAAAACACCGATATCATGGTAAGAGATCCAAGCGTGTGGGAATTTGAACGAGATTTGATTTCAAGTTTCCAACATAAAAAATTATTTAAGTCTTAATGGAGGAAATAGTTAAAGATTTTGAACACGGTAATAATTCATAAACTTCGTCGAAAATTTCAGAAAAATCGCAGGTAGACCTATGTGATATACTGTGGATAGGCCTATGGTATATACATAACCTAACCGAACGAAACCCCGAATCAATGTTTCGAACTCAAATAAGATGAGACAACAAAAGATAACAATACAACACAAATCAGAACGAATCCTGAAGCAATATTTCGAAACAACACAACATACACCACGACACAACACAACATACAAAACAACACAACAAAACACAACATAACACAACATTTCGAAGACAAGACAACACTGCTTCGGATACTATCGAGGTTTACTTCCAGGAATCTTTGTAATGTACGAGTCTCTAGTGACAGAAAAATGCTTCAGGGATTCGAACCGAAGAAATAGTTTAGTTATCCGAGACACGCTCCACAACACCGCCACGACGATGACGACGACTCTCTCAGTAAAGTCTTCAGAGATCTCCAAGAAATACGACACACACACACACACACACACACACACACACAAAACACATACACACAGACGAGGCCAAGGCGAGACAGCTACTGATTGGCTCAACGACGACCAATCACGTCAAGGCCTCGTGAACACATGATGACGGCGTGAGACTGACTGACTGACTGACTAACCGAGTGACTGACTGACTGACTGTATATACTGCACCTCTCTCTCTCTCTCTCTCTCTCTCTCTCTATCCTTATTTCCATCTAAATCAACTTTCCTCATTCCACTTCCTCTCTCTCTCTCCTCTCCTTCCCTTCCCTCTTCCTCCATCCATCTCTCCCACCCTCCCATCAGTCCTCCCCTCCCCCTTCACGGCGCGGGTCGATGTTAAAGTCAGCGAGAACAAGACTACAGTACTAAACCTGCCTGGGAATATTCCTAGTGGCGTGGGAATATTCCTAGTGGCGTGGGAATATTCCTAGTGGCGTGGGAATCAATCCTGAATAATCGGTAATGGCATCTAGGAATACAGGAATACCATTTAGGAATTTAGGAGCTACACACACACACACACACACACACACACACACACACACACACACACACACACACACACACACACACACACACACACAGGTAAAGTATTACAAACAGGTGTATTATTACTAGTATACGAATAATGCACACCTGATGAGGCGACAGGTGTGTGTGTGTGTGTGTGATGGAGTGAAACATGACAGGTGTGGCCCGTAGACTTGTTTGTGGGTGGTTGAGGCGGTGTGGTTGAGGTTACGTTAGTTTTAGGTTAGGTTAGGTTAGAATTGGTTAGGTTAGGTTAGGTTAGAATTGGTTTGGTTAGGTTAGGTTAGAATTTGTTTGATTAGGTTGAAATTATGTTACGTTAAGTCACTTCAGTTAAATTAGCTTACATCATCTTTTCATGACACATACAAACAAACAAACAAAACAAACACAAGGCGAAATATCAAAACATCAACACTACTTCACGCATTATCGTCCAAATATTCACCCATATCCGGACAGGTTGGCGGACTCTACCTGACCCTCAGTGAACATAGAACTGAGATACTGGGACTACTCAACACGTTATATACATGTTATCATTTCTAACGTGTATTATTACTGAATACATACACTCTCCTTCTCTCTCTGTTCTCTCATCTCTTCCTTCCTCCTCTCTAACTGTCAACGGACCACAAGGAAGAGAGGTGTTGTATATCCTACGTTCACCAGTTAGAGGCACGCATGTTTCACCAGTCAGACACACACACGTTCACCAGTCAGAGGCACACGTGTTTCATCAGTCAGAGGCACACACGTTCATCAGTCAGAGGCACACACGTTCACCAGTCAGAGGCACACACGTTCACCAGTCAGAGGCACACACGTTCACCAGTCAGAGGCACACACGTTCACCATTTTGCAGAAAACATTGATCTACCAATTCCTGAGACCGTGGCAGCGAGGTACCGAGAAGTGGTGACTCGTTTAATTAGTTAGTTCCCGGATGTGGCACTGTGATTCATGGCACTCTTCTCTGTGGCACTGTGATCCATGGCACTCATCTCTGTGGCACTGTGATTCATGGCACTCATCTCTGTGGCACTGTGATTCATGGCACTCATCTCTGTGGCACTGTGATTCATGGCACTCATCTCTGTGGCACTGTGATTCATGGCACTTCTTCTCCGTGGCACTGTGATCCATGGCACCCATCTCTGTGCACTGTAACATGGCACTCTTCTCTGTGGCACTGTAATCCATGGCACTCTTCTCTGTGGCACTGCATCCTGGCACTCTTCTCCGTGGCACTGTGATCCATGGCACCCATCTCTGTGGCACTGTAATCCATGGCACTCTTCTCTGTGGCACTGTAATCCATGGCACTCTTCTCTGTGGCACTGTGATCCTTGGCACTCTTCTCCGTGGCACTGTAATCCATGGCATCTTCTGTGGCACTGTAATCCATGGCACTTTTCTCTGTGGCACTGTGATCCTTGGCACTCTTCTCCGTGGCACTGTGATCCCATGGCACCCATCTCTGTGGCACTGTAATCCATGGCACTCTTCTCTGTGGCACTGCAATCCATGGCACTCTCTCTGTGGCACTGTGATCCTGGCACTCTTCTCCGTGGCACTGTGATCCATGGCACCCATCTCTGTGGCACTGTAATCCATGGCACTCTTCTGTGGCACTGTAATCCATGGCACTCTTCTCTGTGGCACTGTGATCCATGGCACCCATCTCTGTGGCACTGTAATCCATGTGTGGCACTGTAATCCATGGCACTCTTCTCTGTGGCACTGTGATCCATGGCACTCTTCTCTGTGGCACTGTAATCCATGGCACTCTTCTCCGTGGCACTGTGATCCATGGCACTCTTCTCTGTGCACTGTAATCCATGGCACTCTCTGTGGCACTGTAATCCATGGCACTCATCTCTGTGGCACTGTGATCCTGGCACTCTTCTCCGTGGCACTGTGATCCATCCATCTGTGGCACCATGGCACTCTTCTCTGTGGCACTGTAATCCATGGCACTCTTCTCTGTGGCACTGTGATCCATGGCACCCATCTCTGTGGCACTGTAATCCATGGCACTCTTCTCTGTGGCACTGTGATCCATGGCACTTCTCTGTGGCACTGTGATCCTGGCACTCTTCTCCGTGGCACTGTGATCCATGGCACTCTTCTCTGTGGCACTGTGATCCATGGCACTCTTTCTCTGTGGCACTGTAATCCATGGCACTCTTCTCTGTGGCACTGTGATCCATGGCACTCTTCTCTGTGGCACTGTGATCCATGGCACTCTTCTCTGGCACTGTAATCCATGGCACTCATCTCTGTGGCACTGTGATCCATGGCACTTTCTGTGGCACTGTGATCCATGGCACCCATCTCTGTGGCACTGTGATCCATGGCACCCATCTCTGTAGCATGATCCATGGCACTCTTCTCTGTGGCACTGTGATCCTTGGCACTCTTCTCCGTGGCACTGTGATCCATGGCACTCTTCTCTGTGGCACTGTAATCCATGGCACTCTTCTCTGTGGCACTGTGATCCTTGGCACTCTTCTCCGTGGCACTGTGATCCATGGCACTCATCTCTGTGGCACTGTAATCCATGGCACTCTTCTCTGTGGCACTGTGATCCATGGCACTCTTCTCTGTGGCACTGTGATCCATGGCACCCATCTCTGTGGCACTGTAATCCATGGCACTCTTCTCCGTGGCACTGTGATCCATGGCACCCATCTCTGTGGCACTGTGATTCATGGCACTCTTCTCTGTGGCACTGTGATCCATAGCACTCTTCTCCGTGGCGCTGTGATCCTTGGCACTGTTTTCCGTGGCACTGTGATCCATGGAACTGTTCTCCGTGGTACTCTTCTCCATGGCACTGTTCTTGTTGGCACTGTTGATCCTTGGCACTCTTCTCCGTGGCACTGTGATCCATGGCACTCATCTCTGTGGCACTGTGATTCATGGCACTCTTCTCTGTCTGTGGCAGTGATCCATGGCACCCATCTCTGTGGCACTGTGATTCATGGCACTCTTCTCTGTGGCACTGTGATCCATAGCACTCTTCTCCGTGGCGCTGTGATCCATGGCACTGTTTTCCGTGGCACTGTGATCCATGGAACTGTTCTCCGTGCACTCTTCTCCATGGCACTGTTCTTGTTGGCACTGTCCCCATGAAGTTAAGTATTTAACTACCTGTGATAATTCATGGTAATTCAATGTAATAATTCCTGACTTTTTCCGATAATTTTTGTTCTGATTACTTAATGTGTGTGTAATAATAATAATTAACGGTTTATTGAAAGAGCTTGGCAGCCAGAAGGTTGAAAATATACAGTTACATATTTGGGGAATGGGTTTCGAATTACAAATAATATACAAGTAACATAAGTGATACAAATAAGATATATAATAACTAGACGGGGAAAAGCTCAAACTACAGTGTATTTCAACATAGTGACAGTGCAAGAAGTAGTATTTACTGGGAGTGAATACACTGGTTTATTACAAGTTATTGATAATTTTTACAATGGTTGGGACTGGGCTGTTCTTATAGCGATCAGTTCGTGCACGTATGGGCTGGATGCGGTTGTGGTGTCGAACAGCAATTCTCGGGCTAGGGATCTCAGGTGGTAGTAGGAGCCGGTGTCGAGGATGGTGTAGAAGCTTCTTACCAAATTTGCAGATGAGGTCGTGGTGGTGGTCGGTGAGAGTTGAAAGGGTCAGTGTGTTGAGCGCTTCTTGATATGTGGAGTAGGAAGGGGAGAGAATAATCTTGCATGCCCTTTTGCACTTTTCTAGGTGTTTACGTTGTGTGGCATTTAGGAGAAGTGTGTGTGTGTGTGTGTGATCATCGACCTTCACGTTACCAATATCATTACGTCACTCCCTGGTAACTCGACTCCAGGGGCCCAGGTACAACACACGAAGGTTAGTCTGTGTACACCTGTGGGAGGGCCGTGTACACCTGTGGGAGGGCCGTGTACACCTGTGATAGGGCCGTGTACACCTGTGGTACCTGTGTACACCTGTAGGGCCCTGTGTACATGAAACAGATATCCTCCACCACAATGAACGGATCTTCACTATACAATAACTACTCGCCCTGGTCAAAGCCCCCCACCCTCCTCCCGACATCTAATTTACAATACTCTCATGGCTGACTGAACCTGAGGGAGAGTGTCTGCTTATTGCTCACTACACCTTGTGACTCTCTCTCTCTCTCTCTCTCTCTCTCTCTCTCTCTCTCCTCGGTGTGTGTGTGTGTGTGTGTGTGTGTGTGTGTGTGTGTGTGTGTGTGTGTGTGTGTGTCCTGCTACAATACCCCCATTAGCCACTCCACCTTTACCTTCCAAGTCGAACCATCACCTGCCGCCTCACCAGGGGAAGAGATAAAATAACTATTAATAATCAGATAATTACCAACACCAACACAACACCAACACAACACAACACTAACATTAACACAACGCAACACAACGCAACACCAACACAACACAACACAACGCAACACCAACGCAACACAACACAACTATTAACTATCACAAATAACCACAACGCTCACCTGTTCAATGTAATTAATACAAGGCCAGGTGAGTGTCTCAGCTGATGAGTGTAAACAAACAAACACGAGGTAAACAACTTCACACACAGGTAGACAATTCACACACAGGTAAACAACTTCACACAGAGGTAAACAACTTCACACACAGGTAGACAACTTCACACACAGGTAGACAACTTCACACACGAGGTAAGCAACTTCACATACAGGTAGACAACTTCACACAGGTAGACAACTTCACACACAGGTAAACAACTTCACACACAGGTAAACAACTTCACACACAGGTAGACAACTTCACACACAGTAGCAACTTCACATACAGGTAGACAACTTCACACACGAGGTAATCAACTTACATACAGGTAGACAACTTCACACACAGGTAAACAACTTCACACACAGGTAGACAACTTCACACACAGGTAAACAACTTCACACACAGGTAGACAACTTACTGACAACTAACTGACTCCAGACTGTACCTAACTGACTCCAGACTGTACCAAGTGACTCCAGACTGTATCTAACTGACTCCAGACTGTATCTAACTGAATTCCACAATGTATGTAACTGACTCGACAACTTGACTCACACAAACATGGCACCTCATAGGTTTTACGTTCATTTTTTCCTCTCATTCACACACACACACACACACACACACACACACACCTCTCCCCTGTGAACAAACAGGTGTGAGAGGCGACATTTATCTACCTAATGAGTTGACATTTACAAGGTTAAAGCTCCCTGTAGGTCACCCCATATAGTCTTAAAGCTAGTAGAGTGATGGTGGTGGTGATGATGGTGGTGGTGATGTTGGTGATGGTGATGGTGGGTGGTGGTGATGGTGGGTGGTGGTGGTGGTGGTGGTGGTGGTGGTGGTGGTGGTGGTGGTGGTGGTGGTGATGATGATGATGATGATGATGATGATGATGATGATGATGATGATGGTGAGTGGTGGTGGTGGTGGTGGTGGTGGTGGTGGTGGTGATGATGATGATGATGATGATGATGATGATGATGATGATGATGATGATGATGATGATGATGATGATGATGAGATGGTGGTGGTGGTGATGGTAGTAGTAGTGGTGGTGGTGGTGGTGGTGGTGGTGGTGGTGGTGGTGGTGGTGGTGGTGGTGGTGGTGGTGATAAAGAGTGAAGGGATGTCTTCACCTGTAATCGCCATTAACCTGGTGGCCTCAAGGTTAACTCCTTTAAGAGACTTTCACGTATTTTGGTCAAACAATACTTAAACGCCATCACGTGTGTGTGTGTGTGTGTGTGTGTGTGTGTGTGTGTGTGTGTGTGTGTGTGTGTGTGTCCTCCGTCAGACTTTCCTGCCATTTTATATTGACCTAACGTAACGGCAATTGAGAGAGAGAGAGAGAGAGAGAGAGAGAGAGAGAGGAGAGAGAGAGAGAGAGAGAGAGAGAGAGAGAGAGAGAGAGAGAGAGGTTACGTATCAAAACAGTCAAGTAAGGTACCCACACATTTAAACCTAGGTTAAAACTGAAGTGCCCCTGGATTAAACCAAATCACTCCCTAGGATATGAAACCAGTCCTTTATCCACTCAACCACTGTCATTATGTGGTTACATATCGCCATGTTTGAACATTTGAGCTGCTGCACCTACATGGTGAGCTGGCGGCTGTGGTGTGGTGGTGTGTGTGTGGTGTGGTGGTGTGTGTGGTGGTGTGGTGGTGTGTGGTGTGTGGGTGATGTGTGGTGTGTAGTGTGGTGTGTGTGTGTGTGGGTGGTGGTGTGTGTGTGTGGTGTGGTGGTGTAGTGTGGTGGTGTGGTGGTGGTGGTGGGTGTAGTGTGTGGGTGGTGTGGTGATGGGTGGTGTGGTGTGGGTGGGTGTGTGTGTGGTGGTGTAGTGTGGTGGTGTGGTGGTGTAGTGTATGAGTGTGTGTAGTGGTGTGGTGTGTGGTGTAAGTCTGTTGCAGTTACCCCAGACCCCTTTCACCTTCCCCCATTTTCTATGATGTAAACAAACCCACTGATTGGTCAATGTGATTATGACACGGAGGACGACAAAGACATATTGTTACAAGGCTTTACTTAACTCTCTCTGGGATTACTGAGGGTGTGGTTAGGTTAGGTTTACGTTAGGTTTACGTTAGGTTAGGTTAGGGTGAGAGAGAGACTAAAACACACACATTTGTCTCTCATACGATACCACTGATAACATACTGCTGGGATCGTTGTTAAACCGACCTAGATCAGGGTTTGTTTACATGTAATTTTCCCGCCAAAACCTGCATTCAGCTCTGTGGGGGGATAAAATAAACATCTTTATCGCATTGAACCAAAAGAGAAATAAATATATTTTATTTTCCAGGACAACAAACAACTTATTTCCCCACAAGAATAAGAAAAAAATAGTTGTGGTTTCCGCCAAATACAAAATATTTTTTTCACACTTTCCCGCCAAATATACAGGTACATATTGAGGAAAATTAAGAAAATAGAAAAGAAAAAGAAAATTATATAAAGAAATACAAGAAAAGGGAAAGAAGGAGGACAACAAAAAAACATAAACAATAATAATAGAAACAGGAATAAAATTAGACAGAAGAGGAGGAAATAAAGAACAAAAGGAAGAAGAAGAAGAAGAAGAAGCGACCTACATAACAACTGTAGGTGCTTCACATAGGTAGTAGGGTCGTTCAGCAACAAGTTGTTTACCCAGATATAACAAAGGCAGACAAGAGGAGCAGGGAGAGGTGAGAGGTAGGGAGGAGAGAGGTAAGAGGCCGAGAGAGAGAGAGAGAGAGAGGAGAGAGAGAGAGAGAGAGAGAGAGAGAGAGAGAGAGAGAGAGAGAGAGAGAGAGAGAGAGAGAGAGAGAGAGGAGAGAGAGAGAGAGAGAGAGAGAGAGAGAGAGAGAGAGAGAGAGAGAATCAATATATCAACAAGGGTGTAGGGAAGGCCGAGGCTTATTATAACACACTACCTGCTTGCTGAATCTCTCTCTCACCGTAATAGTGTTCTAGATCCAGGTGATTTAGGCGCCCATTTACACCTGGCAGTGTCCCGTGATCGAACCAGCGACGCTTAGGGTGGAGAGAGAGAGAGAGGTCCACACACAGCTGTCATTGTCATCAGTCAAGGCTACAGAGACAGGCCGCCTCCTCTACCAACCTACACCCACTGACCTACCCTAAACCTACCTCAACCTACCTCCGCCCAATCTTAACTCATTTTTAACCTAACCCACCTAAACCTATCCTTCCTAACCTACTCAACCCATACTGCCCTAACTTAACCTATTTTAACCAACCCACCCTAAACCTACTCATTCCTGACCCAACCCAACCTACCCTAACCTGTCTTAAACTTACTCATCTCTAACTCACCTCAACCTACCTGCCCTAACTTAACCTACTTTTAACCTAACTCTACTCAACCTACCTGCCCTAACTTAACCTACTTTAACCTAACCTGACCTAAACTTACCTTACCTACAGTAAAAGAGAGCGCCAGTGTAGGCATTAGAGGAGGAACAACTGCCTGGCGTTAGTTAAGAACAGAGTCTTTGGTCTCTACAACGGTGACTACCTGTGAGTACCTGGGGCGGGGGGGGAGGAGGAGGGGGGGGCAGGAGGGAGGGGGGGGCAGGAGGGAGGGGGGCAGGAGGGAGGGGGGGCAGAGGGAGGGGGGGGCAAGAGGGAGGGGGGGCAGGAGGGAGGGGGGCAGGAGGGGGGCAGGAGGTAGGGGGGCAGGAGGGGGGCGGGAGAGAGGGGGGCAGGAGGGGGCAGGAGGGAGGGAAGGTTGCACGGAGGGAGGGATTATTCCAGGGAGAAATGAATGAAGGAGGGAGGATTGGTGGAAAGAAGGGAGGGAAAAGGGAGAGAAAGGGTTGCAGGGACATTAACAGGGAGGGGAGAAGGAGGGAGGGAGGGAGGGGGGGAAGGAGGATTACAAGAGAAGGAGGGAGGGAGGGTTGCAGGCACGGCCCACAGTAGGACATCCTCTGGATCAATATTTGCAACAGGGACCACCACTACTGCAATTGCAAGCTGCCGCTGAGTGACGCTGAGCAGTCTTGGTGGTGGTGGTGGTGATAATGGTGGTGGTAGTGGTTACAATCGCACAATGACTTCACACACAACCATCACTACACACACACCACCACATACCACACACACACACACAATACCACCACCACCACCAGCACCACACACACCACCACCACCACCACCACCCACCACCATCAACACACACCACCACACCACCACGACCACACACCACACCACCACCACACACCACTACCACAACTACCACCACCACCACACTACCAGGTAACCTTGTCAGTCGCTCTCACGGTCCTCGGAATGTCCAACCCAGTAAGAAACTTCTCCCTACACCCCCAACCCCTTCCACTCCCCCCCACCTGCCCCTCCCTCCCAATGCCCATATAAATACATCACCCTTCCACATTCTGCCACATTCTAATTTCACACGACTTAGTATATACTCTCTCTCTCTCTCTCTATCGATGTCTCCAATAGCCTGCCCGCCCCTGCCCTGCCCCGCCCCATACATTAACATTCCAAACTATATATAGAAACCCTTACTATCGATAATGTAAACACGGACACACGCGTTTCTCCTTTCTTCTTTTCTCTCTTCTATCTCACTCTCCCCATTTTTTCGGTAAGAAGATTAGAGGAGGAAAGGGGATATCAATTAGTGGAAAAAAGGTTAGTTCTTCTTTCTTTCTTCTTCTTCTTTCTTCTTCTTCTTCTTCTTCTCTTCTTCTTCTTCTTCTTCTTCTTCTTCTTCTTCTTCTTCTTCTTCTTCTTCTTCTTCTTTCTTCTTCTTCTTCTTCTTTCCTTCTTCTTCTTCTTCTTCTTCTTCTTCTTTCCTTTCTTCTTCTTCTTCTTCTTCTTCTTCTTCTTCTTTCTCCCTTCCGATCATTCCTTCATTCTTAATTCATTGGTCTTCTCTACATCTCCTTTTATTCCTTCACTTCTTCCTTTCTTCGTGATTGTACTCAAGAGGTCAAGTCATTGTACTCAAGGGGTCAAATCATCGTACTCAAGAAGGTCAGGACTCCCATGAGCTAAGACAGGCAGGTGCACACAGGACTCTGGACAACAACAAGCCGGGTTACTGTCCCCAGGTTACACACACACACACACACACACACACACACACACACACACACACAACACACACACACACACACAGTTAAAGTGGGTTCCAAAAGCTTAAAGACCCACTGTGGGCTATTAGTAAGCCATGGGTATATATATAAGGAGATAAGAAGCGTGGCCGAGTAGAAATAGTCCTCGTAACCCATCCTAAGGGTCACTGGTTCGATCCCAGGTGTAAACAGGTACCTGACGTTACAGTTGAGGAAGTGAAGGTGGTCAAGTACAGTGTCGGGCCATGGTGCTGCCTCCTTGTGTACCGATTAGACAGTCAGGTACATGGGGTTATACCACCATCTTCCCCCATTCATCCTTACCCTACCCCCAGTTCCCCATTCTCCTGTTAACCCCTTCCCTTTACCTCACTCCATCCCCCTTACCCACTACCCCCACTCATCTTTCTAACCCTGAGGTCTCCCCGTCTGGTAGTCATGTCATCATTTTTGTCAGAGGTACACTTAGTGGCCAGCAAGATGTGTGTGTGTGTGTGTGTGTGTGTGTATGTGTGTGTGTGTCACAGGACCACCAGACAAGAACCGGATGCTGGCACTTCCACGACTGCCTGAGGAGGTTCCCACTGACTAGTCCTAACATCCTGCTGGTGACCACATCCTCTCTCATCCCAGTGTGTGTGTGTGTGTGTGTGTGTGTGTGTGTGTGTGTGTGTGTGTGTGTGTGTGTGTGTATTATTGTGGTGCGTATGTACTAGTATGTATACATAGGGTGTGTGTGTACACAGGTAACATCGTTGTAACAGTAACAATAAACAAACACTCACCGACACACACACACACACACACACACACACACACACACACACACACACACACACACACACACACACACACACACCTGGCGTCTCTCACTGTCCCCTAACGCAGGTAACCTTGAGGGAAGTACAGAAATAATGTACACTGTACACATACATGTGTACACTCTACTAACATACACGTGTACACTCTACTAACATACACGTGTACACTTACTAACATACACAGTGTACACTCTACTAACATATGTGTACTATCAACATATACACGTGTACACTTACTAACATAAACGTGTACACTCTACTAACATACAGGTGTACACTCTACTAACATACACGTGTACACTCTATTAATATACACGTGTACACTCTACTAACATACAAGTGTACACTTACTAACATACACGTACACTCTACTAACATACACGTGTAACACTCTACTAACATACACGTGTACACTCTACTAACATACACGTGTGCACTCTACTAACATACATGTGTACACTCTACTAACATACAAGTACACTCTCATTAAACATGATGTACACTTACTAACATACACGTGTACACTCTACTAACATACATGTGTACACCTACTAACATACACGTACACTCCTACTATTTATACACGTGTACACTCTACTAACATAAACGTGTACACTTCTATTAATATACACGTGTACACTCTACTAACATATACGTGTACACTCTACTAACATAAACGTGTACACTCTACTAACATACACGTGTACACTCTACTAACATAAACGTGTACACTCTGCTAACATAAACGTGTACACTCTACTAACATACACGTGTACACTCTACTAACATACACGTGTACACTCTATAATGGAAGATATGAACGTAATCAGTGAGAGGTGTGAACCCGTGGGACCGAACCCTCAGAGTGAACCCCGTGGGACCAGAACCTCAGAGTGAACCATCACCTCTACCATCACCACCACCAACTACCACAATCATCTACTACTATCACTACAATCACCAAGGATTCCTCCAATCATGATGACCTTGAACCTTCCCCCTCCCAATCTTTATTCCCCCCCCAATTCCCCTCCGCTCCCCACATTCATCTTCCTTTCCCCGCATTCCCTTCCTCCTCCACTCTGATCTGGGGGAGGAAAAACAGGGCAGGGAGAGGGGGAGAGGAGAGAGGGGAAGGTAAGGTAAAGGGAGGAGGGAAGGGAGAGGCGAAGGTCCTTCACTTAGCCACCCTCCCTCACGATTACTTAGGCGTTCTAGCAATGCAGATGACCAGTAATCCGCATGAATCCACCCCAGTAATCCGCATGAACCCGAACGGAGATGAAAAACGTAAACACACTCAGCCAGACACCATCCTCCACCCCGCACCACATTAGTCTGTTGTGCACTCTAAGACAACGAACGTGTAACGGTGTAATGGTCAGCAGGCTCGCCTCGCAAGTGAGTGGACCCGGGTTCGATCCCCGGCGAGGGTGAAACTATGGGCAAGTTTCTTTACGCCGTTTGCCTCTGTCTACCCAGCAGTAATTGGGGACCTGGTTGTTAATTGATTTGTGGATCGTGTTCCGGGGTAATGGTTAGCCAGTGCAGTTGGCGAGTTGTCCGGTCTTTTCAGACTATTCCTTGACACTGGGTCATGCAGCTCGTTAACTTAGGGTGTGGTTGTTAACTCAGGGTGTGGTTGTTGTGTTGGCGACAGCTTCTACACCTTAAACAAATTCACCCCTAGGTGGCCGGCCATCCTCGTACACGAGGGGCAGCCATTATTATTATAATTATTATTCTTGTTTAGGTCGAGTCTCAGTGACATTTCGACTCCACCTTGTATCGTGAGTCACCTGGCGTCATTATGAACACCTGTGAGTCGTTGTGAGTCACTAAGATTATAATGCACCTGACTCACCTGAAGGCCTTGCTCACGACTCACACCTGTCGCTCACCTGTAACGAGAGAGAGAGATATTAGAGATAATTAAAGCAAATATGAGAGAAGAGAGAGACCTCCACCACTCACACACCTGTCAAGTCGTCCCCAGGAACTAGTGGTGGCACCGTCGCCAATAGTCCACTTACTGCCACTTCCGCCACCCTTGGGCTCCGAGCCAGCAGACAGACAGACACAGACGGACCAATAATGGCACTGTGTGTGTGTGTGTGTGTGTGTGTGTGTGTGTGTGTGTGTGTGTGTGTGTGTGTGTGTGCCTCACCCATACCACATGTTGGCTAATTATACCCCCAGGAGATGATCCCAAAAACCTGCCCTCCTTCATACCTCCTCCTTCTCTCCTTCCTTCCCTCTTATCCTTCCCCCCTTTTCCTGCCTTCCCTCCCTACAACTCCTTTACCTCCTACCCTCCTCTTCCATCCTACCCTCCCTCTCCCTCCCCACCACCCCTCTCCCCTCCTACCCCCCTCTCCCCTCCCTACCCTCCCTCTCCCCTCCTGCCCTCCCTCTCCCTTCTACCCTCCCTCTCCCCTCTTCCTCCTACCCTCCCCCCTTCCTACAAGTCTACATGAGGAGGCTAAATAATCACCCCAGCAACGTAGTTTTAGTGAGTATGTTCCTCAAGTTCTCTCGTCTCCAAGAAGAACAAATTAACTTATGAACCCTTGAGAAAACCAGAGACGGGGGGGTGAGAAGTAGGAGGGATTGGGAAAGGGAGGAGAGAAACACAGAGGAGGAAGGTGAGAGGTGAATGGGTGATTTCAAGCAAGCAGTAGAGGGCAGATGCAGCTTTAAGGAACAATCTGGCTGTGGTGGTGGTGGCTTGTGGCGCGGCGGGAACGGAGAGCCAATTTGGTGTAATGTGCAATAAGACGCTACGATGGCCGGTGAATTACCTTACTCAAGGCCAGTGGTGGTGAGAGAGAGAGAGAGAGAGAGAGAGAGAGAGAGAGAGAGAGAGAGAGAGAGAGTGTGTGTGTGTGTGTGTGTGTGTGTGTGTGTGTGTGTGTGCTAGGAAGTTGTGGTACACTGAGTCATACCAACAGCTGATCGACCGTAAACAAAATAATTCCAAGAACGCGTGACTCACATCAGCTGACTGACCAAAACATAAACAAAGAACACGTGACTCTTATCAGCTGACTGACCAAAACATAAACATAAACTGCATCACGTGACACTACGGCAGTTAAAGAGTCCATAACTTCGGTAGTTTGAACTAAGTAAGCCTTGGGGTCGAACCGGTGTCCTCTCCTCGACCACCGCATCCTAGGAACACACCTCAATACCAAGTTTGGAATCCCTGTAGTGAAACGGTATACAGATCACCACCCCTAGGCAGACCTTCTCTCTGGCCATAATTATCTTACAATATGTCGAAGATCCGTGAATATATGGCAGAATTCGGTCCAGGAACTGTATGAGACGGACTAACACACACACACACACACACACACACACACACACACACACACACACACACACACACACACACACACACACACACACACACACACACACTGTTATGGCTATGTACAACTAAACAAAATAAGGAAATAATAACTAATAATCTCCTTCCTTTCCCTTTCTGCCCTTTCCCGTCCATCTGTTTCCCTTCTCTCCCTTCCCTCCTGTCTTCCCTTCTCTCCCATTCCTTCCAATCTCTTTCCTCCTTTCCTTTCCTTTCCTCCCTTTCTCTCCCGTCTCCACTTCCCTCCCTTTCCTTCTCTCCCTTTCTTCTAGTCTCCGTTCCCTTCCCTTCACTTCCTTCCCTCCCTTTCTCCCCCCTCCCCCCAGTCTCCCTTCCTCCCCTTCTCTTCCTTCCCTCCCCTTCTCCCCCTCCCTCCAGTCTCCCTTCCTCCTCTTTACGCTTGGGTAACACGGACCAACAGAGACAATGGACTTAGGAACGCACAACAGACCTACAAATACACGGACGCACGGACCTATAGCCTCACAGAACAGAGCCACGTACGCGCAACAGATCCACGGACAGACCTACGTACCCGTCTCCAGATAAACAATCAAACATGTACGGCTGAGATCTGTTAACCAGTATTAACGTACATATTCAAGGACGGTGGCGATAAGGACATGAGGCTATCACGTATATTGAAAAGGACATCACGAACGTTCAAAAGGGCATAACATGGATGCTCACACGGACGTACGGATTCACAGAAGCATTACGGACACACACACACACGGACATCACGGACGCTAATATGGAGATCACGGACCGACACACAACAACTCGATCACAAGAGTGTTCTGATCGGTGAAAGTGTGAGAGACGTGTACTAATTCTGTACGTTTTTGTGTCAAGACTGAAACTCACACACACACACACACACACACACACACACACACACACACACACACACACACACACACTAATTCACAACGATTATTTTGGCCTCACCATTCCGCTAGTCATGCAGTCACAACACTTTCTCATGTGTGTGTGTGTGTGTGTGTGTGTGTGTGGACCCAATAAGTTTCACCTTTACATCTCTTCTTTTCTACAACACACTCAAGTCTTTCCCTTCGACACGCACTCAATATCTTAAGGTTCTTCTAAGGAAACAATATTTGCTGACAGTCTGAGAGCTGACACTGAGAGGAAATATCTAAACCTTTTTCTTTGACAGTCTAACACACACACACACACACACACACACACACACACACACACACACACACACACACACACACACACACACACATACACACACACACACACACATACATACACACACACACACACACACAACACATACACACACACACACACACATACCTCCTTGGGTGTTAAATGCCGCCACTTACCTGTACGATAATCACAGGTGAGAGGAAGGGTACAGGTAACGTATATACGGTTCACAAAGTAGACGCGATAGATAGAGAGGTGATTAGACCCATACCTAACGATATAATGACGTCACTTACGATAAACCGAGTCGTTACATGCAAGACCTATTCTGTACTGTTGGATTGGTTAGGTTTAGGTTAGGTTTATGTTGGGTTAGGTTAGGACTGTGGAGAGGGGATGGAGAGGGAGAGAGAGGGAGGGAGGGAGTGGGACAGGTGATGTGTTTGACTCCCCTACCTGTAAAACTCTACCTTTGTTTAAACCTCAAGTAACACAATGGTCTTCTCCCCTCCACACACACCTACCTCTCCTCCCTCCTCCCTCTCCACACATATCCTCCTTCCTCCCCCCACCCCCCCTCTCTCTCTCTCCCATAGGCGTGTTGGACTAACTCATCAGGCCCAGGTTAGCAAGGCTAGGCAAGGCAAGGAAAGGCAAGGCAAGTCAAGGTAAGGTAAGGTAAGGTATGGTAAGGTAAGGTAAGGCAAAGGTAAGGCAAGGTAAGGTAAGGTAAGGTAAGGTAAGGTAAGGCAAGGCAAGAAAGGCAAGGCAAGGCAAGGTAAGGTAAGGTAAGGCAAGGTAGGTAAGGTAAGGTAAGGTAAAGGTAAGGGAAGGTAAGGTATAAGTACAAGGTAAGGTAAGGTAAGCAAGGTAAGGTAAGGTAAAGGTAAGGTAAGGCAAGGTAAGGTAAGGGTAAGGCAAGGCAAGGTAGAGCAAGGTAAGGCAAGGTATGGTAAGGTAAGGCAAGGTATGTATAAGGCAAGGTAAGGTAAGGTAAGGTAAGGTAAGGTAAGGTAAGGCAAGGTAAGGCAAGGCAAGGCAAGGCAAGGTACAAGGGGTAAGGTAAGGTAAGGCAAGGTAAGGTAAGGTAAGGTAAAGGTAAGGTAAGGCAAGGTAAGGTAAGGCAAGGCAAGGCTGTAAGGTAAGGTAAGGTATGTAAGGTAAGGTAAGGTAAGGCATGTAAGGTAAGGTAGCAAGGTAAGGTAGATGTAAGCGTAAGGTAAGGCAAGGCAAGGTAAGGTAAGGCAAGGCAAGGTAAGGTAAGGTAGTAAGGTTAGGTAGCAGTCATAATCCCAGAGTTAACTGCCAGCACAAACAGTTAGAGTACAGTGCCTCCTTAACCTAACCCAAACTGAAATATTAGAATGACTTTAACTGTCCCACACAAGCTACGACACAAGATGGATTCTCAAATATTCCTAAGTTAATTTTCCTACAGTTGAGAGGTGTGTGTGTGTGTGTGTGTGTGTGTGTGTGTGTGTGTGTGTGTGTGTGTGTGTGTGTGTGTGAGTGTGTGTGTGTGAGTGTGTGTGTGTGTGTGTGTGTGTGTGCCATTAACTAGAGATGAAGGGATAATGGTAGAGATGATAATGGGAGGAATGGTAGAAACAGACAGTAAAGAATGGTAGGAATGCAAGTGAAGATGGGGAGGGAGGAGGGGGGAGGAGGAGAGGGGAGGGTCATGGTCACCAACCTCAGACACGATGCCCTGACCAGCTGACCAACCACAATCATTCACCTGGCCGACGAAGCACACAATGTTTACACCGTGACGTCACCACCGCCTAGACGTGTGGGTGGGGGGGGGCTCGCCTGTCCTTCCCTCCACGCCTTGTAACAACCCACCATGTCTGTCCTCCATACGCCCCCCCCCCCTGTCCACTCCTCCTGTCTCCCTGCACGCCTCCTGTCTATCTGTCCACACCTAACACCCCACACACCTCCCTCCTCCTCTGTCCTTTTACGACCCCAGTCCCTCCCCCCTCCTCCCCCTCACGTTTTCTGCTCACATCACGACCCATCCACCACACACACACACACACACACACACACACACACACACACACACACACTCTAGACAAAGGGCCTCTGAGACACACGCTGGCCATCTTTCTGAGTGTGCTGAATGTATAGCCAAATGTACACACTGAGTCACACACACACACACACACACACACACACACACACACACACACACACACACACACACACACACACACACACACACTTTTATGAATAGTTAAGAGCCACCTGCATCTCCCCTACCACCACCACACTCACCACACCCACTAACAATAGAACTGAGAGTGCCACCTGAAAACAACCACAATTGTTACCACCACTACTACCACCACCCAACCATCACTCACCAATTCCTTTAACCACTACCACCACTAACACCTCCTACCATCATACTGTCACTACCACCATTTCTGTACATCTCTGTCAACCACTATTGTCTTCCATTAACAACCATCAACCACTACCACAATTACTATCACCACTACCATTATGGAAGAGAGAGAGAGAGAGAGAGAGGAGAGAGAGAGAGAGAGAGAGAGAGAGAGAAAGGGGGAGAACATATACAGGTGTGAGGAATTAAACAGCCTGAAGTCACCTGTCCCTCACCTTACCTCACTTCTCTCCACACTTCTACCTCTTGTATTCCCTCTTTCACCTGCCCCCCCCTCTCATCACCTCACCTTCCCCTTTCCTCATTAATGTTCTCCTCAACAGTCAACTGCTCTCAGTTCCCCTCAAATCTCCACCATCTCCCCTCATCTCACCCCTTCTACACCTCCTCACCCCCCTCCTCCCCTCACCCCTTCTTACACTCTCCTCACACACTCCCTCCCTCACCACCTCTTCACACTCCTCACTGTTACCAAGCAACGAGGGGTAACGGTTGCTATCCAATCACAGACGAGACCATTAATAAATTTAGAGAGGCGTGTAAGGGAACATCTACCTGAGGGGAGGTGAGTCAGGGTGAGTCAGGGTGAGTCAGTCTAAACGGGAAGAGATGGCTGAGTCAGTAAGATTGAGTCCTTGGGTTAGATGAGTCAGTGAGTCAGAATGAATACAAACTTAGGAAGAATTAAATGAGGCACGTGAGTCACTCTGAGTAACTTTAGATAAACAGATGAGTCAGTGAGTCAGAAAAAGTACCCCTGAGATGATGGATGACTCACTGTGCATGGTTTACCTGGTCAGGGTGAGTCACTGTGTCCACCTGGTGAGGGAGGGAGGGAGGAGGGTGAGTCAATGCCAAGGAGAATAAGGTGTGGATGAGTCAGGGTGAGTCAAGGTGCCCTAAATACAGAAAAGACACAGATAGACAGAAATAGACAGACAGACACATGTATTAGCCTCTTATAGACAGGCATAAGATTAGACATACACAGGTGCAAACAGATATAAAGAGAGATGCATAAATAGTCACGACTAATCCCACCTATCCTCCTTCCTCCACTCCCACTCCTTCCTTCCCTCCCACTCCTTCCCTCCTTCCTCCCTCCTTCCTTCCCTCCCACTCCCTCCCTCCCTCCTTCCTGGCTACTGTAACAGGATGGAGACACCCCATCCTGAGTCACTGAGGCAGGACGTCGGCTATATCCTGCCTGCCTGCCCCCCCCCTCTCTCTCTCTCTCTTAATCACGTTAGCGACTCCACTAATGAACCAATCAGAGCCTAATTACTTTCCCGAACCAATCAGAGAGCCTAAGTGATTTTCCGGACCAATCAGAGAGCCTAAGTGATTTTCCGGACCAATCACAGAGCCTAAGTGATTTTCGGACCAATCAGAGAGCCTAAGTGATTTTCCGGACCAATCACAAGACCTAAGTGATTTCCGGACCAATCAGAAGCCTAAGTGATTTTCCGGACCAATCACAGAGCCTAAGTGATTTTCCGGACCAATCAGAGAAGCCTAATGATTTTTCGGACCAATCACAGAGCCTAAGTGATTTTCCGGACAATCACAGAGCCTAAGTGATTTTCCGGACCAATCAGAAGAGCCTAAGTGATTTTCCGGACCAATCACAGAACCTAAATTTTCCGGACCAATCAGAGAGCTAAGTGATTTTCCGGACCAATAACAGAACCTAAGTGATTTTCCGGACCAATCAGAGCTAAGTGATTTTCCCGGACCCATAAGATGCACTCTGTAAAATGCCAAGTTGAGGAACAGACAGACAGACGAACTTCAAGTAGGAACACTAACTCACACTAGAGCCTTGAAAGACATCTTGTGTGTGTGTGTGTGTGTGTGTGTGTGTGTGTGTGCGTGTGTGTGTGTGTGTGTTTACCATGACCTCGGACAAGAGACAAATGGCGTACAGAAACATACAGACTTTATCGTACACACACACACACACACACACACACACACACACACACACACACACGCGTAAGTTGTAGTAGCAGCAGTGTTATAATCTCTTACACTGAGACAATGTATACATATTCATACTGATACATGTATATTAGCATATTAAGTAAACACTTGTATGCATGAAAGAGTGTGTGTGTGTGTGTGTGTGTGTGTGTGTGTGTGTGTGTGTGTGTGTGTGTGTGTGCGTGTGTGTGTGTGTGTGTGTATTCTCTCACTCTTAAACAGAGATTGAGGAGGGGAAGGAGGGAAGGAAGGGAAGGAGGGGGGAGGGAAGGAAGGAGGGAGGGAGGAAGGGAGGGAGAGATGAGGGGAGAGGAGATGAGAGGGAGGGAGAGATGAGGGAGAGAGGGAGGGAGGAGAGGGGAGGTGTGACCTTGAAGGGTGGTTGGTCTTAGCCTTCACCAACCTCTCTCCTCTTCATCCTCTTTCTCTCTCCCTCACACGCGATCATCAACCTCACTTCTTATATTCCTCCTTCTCTCCCTCTCCTCCTCCTCCTCCTCCTTCTTCTCTCCTCCTCCTCTCCCTCTCCTCCTCCTCCTTCTTCTCTCCCTCTCCTCCTCCCTCTCCCTCTCCTCCTCCTCCTCCTTCTTCTCCCCTCCTCCTCCTCCTTCTTCTCCCTCCTCCTCCTTCTTCTCTCCCTCTCCCCCTCCTCCTCCTTCTTCTCTCCCTCTCCTCCTCCTCCTCCTTCTTCTCCTCTCCTCCTCCTTCTTCTCTCCCTCTCCCTCCCTCCTCCTCCTTCTTCTCTCCCTCTCCTCTCCTCTTCTTCTCTCCCTCTCCTCCTCCTCCCTCCTTCTTCTCTCCCTCTCCTCCTCCTTCTTCTCTCCTCTCTCCCTCCTCCTCCTTCTTCCTCTCCCTCTCCTCCTCCTCTTCTTCTCTCCTCCTCCTCCTTCTTCTCCTCTTCCTCCTCTCCCTCTCCTCCTCCTCCTCCTTCCCTCCATCTTTTTGTTACTGCTTCCTCTTCTATTTTCTTCTTCTCTATCTCTTCCTTTCCTTACGTGTACACGCCTATGTACAGTAAGTTCACATGTTGGTACACATGTCTGTATCCGCAACACACACACACACACACACACACACACACACACACACTCTACAAACAACTATAGTGTACAGAGTGTGTGTGTGTGTGTATGTGTTTGGACTTCGAGGTCAGTTCAGAGTTCGATGTGTTGTCATGGTGATGATGTATAAGCACCCGCTACAACAACTACCACAACTACAACAACTACCACAACTACAAACATTACTACTACAACTACTAATATGTCCCTCCTTCTTCATTCTTCTTCCTCTTTCTCTCCTCCTCCTCCTCCTCCCTCTACCACCTTAACCCTACTCTCACTCTGTCCTTCCCTCCCTTCCTCCTTCACACCCTCACAAGGAGGAGAGTATCAGCTGGTTCTCCCCAACACAAATTTTATATTCATGAGGCCCAAGCAGCCATTACTCCCTTTGTTTACTTCCCGACCTTTAAAAATGGCCGCCCACCAGTGTTGATAATGTACCACGACCACCATCCCTCCCCTGATGTTGATATGTCACGACACCATCCCCAGTGGCCAGTTAATAATGTACCACCACCATCCTCCCCCAGAGGCCAGTGTTGATAATGTACACACCACCATCCTCCCCCAGTGGCCAGTGTTGATAATGTACCACGACCACCATCTCCCCAGTGGCCAGTGTTGATAATGTACCACGACCACCATCCCTCCCCCCCCAGTGGCCAGTGTTGATAATGTACCACGACCACACAAGTAAGCTAAAAACAGTAAGTACATAACACCATTGTCTGACACCCTCGACACCCTTCTACTGACCGTGATAGCTGGGGGATCGAACCAGCGATCTTAAGACAAGAGTTGAGTATTGTATCCACTCAGCCACCGCATCTTTGTTTATACTGAATGATCATCAGGGTTTGTACAGTATACTACCTGAAGTGTACCTGTCTCTCTCCCAAGTGACAAAGCCCACACGTGTACACAAGCACACCATAACGTACACACACATAACATACACACAAACACACCGCAATGTACACATCTGTTTGACAGTGTATACACTCCTTTTGTACACACACAAGATAAGAAACTTCCCAGAAAAAGTTAATCTAATACATACATACATACATACATACATACATACATACATACATAAAAACGTTTTATGGTTTAAATATTTATTCATTTTGTTTATAAATAGTTCCTTTCCATTACCTCCTCCTCCTCCCTCCTCTCCTACCTCCCTCCTCCTCCTCCCTCCTCCTCCTCTCCTCCTCCCCTCCCTCCCTCTCCTCCCTCCCTCTTCCTACCTCCCTCCTCCTCCTTCCTCTCTCTCCCTCCTCCCTCCCACCCTCCTCCCTCTCCCACTCTCCTCCTCCCTCCTCTCCCTCCCTCCTCCCTTCCTCCCCACGTCGATTTGAGAAGAGAAGGGAAGTTGGGGGAGAAGGGGAGGAGGTGTAGAGGGGGAAGAAGTGGGGAGAAGGTGTGGGGAGAAGAGGCAGGGGAGGGAAGGAGTTGAGGAAAGAAATGAGGGAGGGATGGAAAGAGGAAGAAAGAGGGAAGAGAGAGGGGGGGAAGGGAGGGTGGGGAAGGGAGTAAGGAGGGTGGGGGGAAGTGGTCACCAAAGGGGGGGTCACGGATAATGACCCCTTCCTCTTCCCCTCACCACCCCCTCCTTTCTTCCTCCCTTCACCACCCTCCTTTCTCTCCTTCCTTCACCACCCTCCTTTCTCCTCCTTCACCACCCTCCTCTCACCACCTCCTTCTCCTCCTCACCACCCTCCTCCTCACCACCCCTCCTTTCTCTCCTCCCTCACCACCCTCCTCCTCACCATCCTCCTTTCTCTCCTCCTTCACCACCTCCTTTCTCTCCTCCTCACCACCCTCTTTTCCTCCTTCACCACCTCCTTTCTCTCCTTCACCACCCTCCTTTTCTTCCTTCACCACCCTCCTTTCCTCCCTCACCACCTCCTCCTCCCCTCACCATCTCTTCTCCTTCACACCTTTTCCTCTTCACCACCCTCTTTCTCTCTCACCACCCCACCTTTCTCTCCCCTTCACCACCCTCTTTCTCCTCCCCTCACCACCCACCTTTCTCCCTCCTTCACCACCTCCTTTTCTCTCCTCTCACCACCTCTCCTCCTCACCTCCTCCTCCGCCATCATGTTACAGCTGTCACGTGGTGTCATATGAACAGGCCCCCCGGAGATGAAACCTGTCACGGTAATATAAAGATGATCTCCGGGAATGTCGAGGTGTAGGACCAGGACCCCAGCAGATTCCCCGTGACCCCAGCGTAGACCCTTGCATACGACCCCGGTGAACCCCCAGCGTAGACTCCAGCGTAGCCCCAGTGTAGACCCCAATGACCCCAGCGTAGGATCCACAGCGTAGACCCCAGCGTAGGACCCTCAGCGTAGGACCTGCTAAGGAGAAACCTACGGGGTGACAGCTGCCCCAGGGGTTACAAAATGAGTGACGGGAGCCCCAGCAACACAGAGGGTGGGGCGGCCCTTGGGTAATGAAGGACCTTGAGAATGACGGACCCGCCCAGGGGTGACGCGCCTTATGGGGTGACAAGGGGCGGGGACCAGTATTTAGACCTGCCCCAGGGGGTGACGGGTCAACCTGACGGAGCAACCTTAGGTGACGAGCCAGAATGAGAGCTGCCCCTGAGGTGACAGGACGGCCCTAGGACAATGAAGGATAGGTGGGAGAGGGTGGGGTGAGAGGCGATAACCTTGTGGCCAGCCGCCCTTAGACTACCCGGGCCACACAACCCACCTATAACAACCAACACCCACCCACACCCACGCCAACCCACACACACTCACACCAGCCCACCCACCCACCCACCTCTCACTTTCAACAACTACAGTACAATGCGTTCTTTCACCATCGTCAGAAAGCTAACCTAACCTAACCTAACCCTTGATAGTTAGACACTGGATAGGTGTACAATGTGTCCTTTGTGTACACTGGATAGGTGATGATGTGCACGTGTTTCTTCTGACTGTTATCATCATAATCATCATCATCATCATCATCATAATCACCACCAACACTACCACCACCACTACAATCTCAACTACCACCATCACAACTACCACCATCACAACTAAAACCATCACACCACCACCACTTCAATCCACACATCACCACCACCACCACTACCACCCCACCACCTCAACTACCACCATCACCACCATCACCACCACAACTCAACTACCACCATCACCACCATCACCACCACAACCTCAGCTACCACCACCATCACCACCACCACTACTACCACCATCAGCTCATCCGGACAAAGGGATGGGTGATGGGCACCTGACGTGGGCAAGAGACACACACACACACATTTATATGATATCTTTTGAGAGAGAGAGAGAGAGAGAGAGAGAGAGAGAGAGAGAGAGAGAGAGGATCAAAACACAATGTAGAGAAACGTAGTAAGTTGTTGTGAGGAAGAGGAGAAAGAGAAAAGAGAAGAGAGGAGAAGGAGAAGTGTCTAAAATAATAAAAATAAAGAGGAAGAGAAGAAGAGAAGAAATTGGAAATAGGGAATAAGAAGATCAGAAAGAAAATAAATAGACAAGGACGAAGAAGAGGGGAGGTGCCACTTGAGGCCAGAGTGCCACCATCAGCAGGTACTCCTGGAGGTCGACCCAAAGACGATCACACCAAATTGTCTCTTAGAATGTAAATAGGATGATGTGCCCTGGACGGTGAGGGAGGGGGGTGGGGGAGAGGGGTGGAGGAGGTGAAGGAAGGGGTGAGGGAAGGGGTGGGAGAGAGGGGTGGTGAGGGGAGAAAGGGGGGGGAAGGGAGAAAGGGGGTTAGGGGGAGAGAGGGTGGTGAGGGGAGAAAGGGGTGAGGGGGAGAGGGTGGTGAGGGGAGAAAGGGGGTGAAGGGAGAAAGGGGGTTAGGGGAGAGGTGGTGAGGGAGAAAGGGGGTGAGGGGGAGAGAGGTGGTGAGGGGAGAGGGGTGTGAGGGAGAAAGGGTGGGGTGAGGGGGAGAGGGTGGTGAAGGAGAGGAGGTGGGAGGGGGGTGAGGGGAGGGAAGGGGTGGGGAGAGAGGGTAGAGGGGAGAAAGGGGGTGAGGGGAGAGAGGGTGGTGAGGGGAGAGAAGGTGTGAGGGAGAAAGGGGGGGTGAGGGGAGAGAGGGTGGTGAGGGAGAAGGGAAGTGAGGGGAGAGAAGGCGAGGAGGGGGGTGGAGGTGAGGGGAGGTGAGGGGAGGAGGAGGAGGTGAGGAGGTGAGGGGAGGAGGAGGGAGGTGAGGGGGTGGGGGAGAGAAAGAGGTGAGGGTAGGTTAGGTTAGGTAATTAAAATATTAAACTTAAACTGACAAATAATTGGAATCTTTGGTCATTACTTGTCCCACCTCTCCCTCCTCATAAAACTACCATCCCATTATCTTGACCCATTCCTACTTTCCTCTCCTGTCTATTCCTCTTTCGGTCTCTTCTTTCTCCTATCTCACCTTTTCCATTCCCTCCTTTGTCTCCGTCACCTCTCCCACTCATCCCCCCCTCCTCTTCACCCACTCACCCCCCCTCATTCTCACGGCCTTCTCCCTCCTCCCTCTTACATCATCATCATTCATCTATTGATTTATTCTTCCTTCACTTTTTCTCTGCCATATATCATTGACCTCTCCTCTCTCCTCCCTCCTCTCCCTCTCCCTCTCTCCCCCACATCACGAGTATTTTGTCTCCTTATGTATCAGTCTCCTTATCTTGATCCTCTCCTCCCTCCTGTCTCTCACCTCCCTACTCCTCTCAACCTCCTCACAGCTAAGGCCCTCCCTCCTCACCCCACTCCTCAGTATCTCCCACTCATCAGCCAGGCTAGGTAAGTTGATCACTGTTCAGGATACTCACCTCTGCCCCAGGTGAAGCCCTGTGTGTGTGTGTGTGTGTGTGTGTGTGTGTGTGTGTGTGTGTGTGTGTGTGTGTGTGTGTGTGTTGTTGTTCCGTGATTATTATACCCCTTCCTCCTGGCTTCCGCACGCAAAAATACGTATACGTTGGCGTAAGTATTGAACGCAAATCAGTAACACACGCAATCACTTATGTTATTAAATTTAAAGCACGCAATATTCCACGCATGAAACGCACCTAAATCCCCACGATAATTTGGAAACTGGCACACGCAAAACACAATACCCACAATGTGCAAAGCAGTCCGACGCACGCAATACACGCAAACTTCGATCCACCCAGCAGTAGCAGCCTTAAGTTTGAGTAGAAGAATCATCAATCCCTACTGCACGCACACGCACTCGGAGGCGTTGCTAAGATATTCCGGGTGGGACACACAACGCACGCAATCCTTGAGTTATTATGAGGACTGAATCAATATTTCTCAAGGTCTATCGCACCTAACACACACACACACACACACACACACACACACACACACACACACACACACACTGATAAGAATAATCAAATATGGTACTACTACTACTACTATAATAATAATAATAATAATAATAATAATAATAATAATAATAATAATAATAATAATAAAATAACTACTATACAAGAAACAACTAATACAATTATTCAGAAAATTTAATATTTTCGTTTAAGGAAAAAAATACTAAATAATTTTGAGGTAAAATAAATTGTCTTTTTTGGGGAGGAAATTATTTTGCTGCGAGTTAAACTTATATTTTGTGTTAGGAAAAATGTCACGATATTTTAGTGAAAAATATATGTCTTCTACTGGGTGGTGGAGGTGTAAATGTGGGAGGGAGGTGTAAATGTGGTGGAGGGAGGGTGTAAATGTGGTGGAGGGAGGGTGTAAATGTGGTGAGAGGGTGTAAATGTGGTGAGGGAGGGTAAATGTGGTGGAGGGAGGGTAAATGTGTGGAGGAGGGTAAATGTGGTGGAGGAGGGTGTAAATGTGGTGAGGGAGGGGTGTAAATTGGTGGAGAGGTGTAAATGTGGTGGTGGGAGGGTGTAAATGTGGTGGAGGGAGGGTAAATGTGGTGGGAGGGAGGGTGTAAATGTGGTGGAGGAGGGGTGTAAAGTGGTGGTGGAGGGTGTAATGTGGTGGTAAATGGTGGAGGAGGTGTAAATGTGGTGGAGGAGGGTAAATGTGGTGGTGGGAGGGGGTAAATGGTGATGGAGGTAAATGTGGTGGTGGTGGTAAATGTGGTGGTGGGTGGGTGTAAATGTGGGGGAGGGGTGTAAATGTGGTGGTGGGTGGGTGTAAATGGTGGTGGGGTAAATGTAGGAGGGAGGGTAAATGTGGTGGGTGGGTGTAAATGTGGTGGGTGGGTAATGTGGTGGAGGAGGTGTAGTGGTGGAGGGAGGTGTTAATGTGTGGAGGAGGGTGTAAATGGTGGAGGGAGGGTGTAAATGTGGTGGTGGGTGGGTGTAAATGTGGTGGAGGGAGGGTAAATGTGTTGGAGGGAGGGTGTAAATGTGGTGAGGGAGGGTAAATGGTGGGAGGGAGGGTAAATGTGGTGGAGGGAGGTGTAAATGTGGGAGGAGGTGTGTTGGAGGGAGGAAATGTGGTGGTGGGATGGCAAATGTGGGGAGGGAGGGTAAATGGTGGAGGAGGTAAATGTGGTGGGAGAGAGGTAAATGTGGTGGAGGGAGGTGTAAATGTGGTGGAGGGAGGGTGTAAATGTCGGTGGGAGGGTGTAAATGGTGGAGGGAGGGTGTAAATGGTGAGGGAGGTGTTAATGGTGGAGGGGAGGGTTATGTGGAGGAGGGGTGTAAATGTGTTGGAGGAGGGTGTAAATGTGGTGGTGGGATGCAATGTGGTGAGAGGGGTGTAAATGTGAGGGAGGTGTAAATGTGGGAGAGAGGGTGTAAATGTGGTGGGAGGTAAATGTGGTGGGAGGGAGGTGTAAATGTGGTGGGGAGAGGAATGTGGTGGAGGGAGGGGTGTTAATGTGGTGGGAGGGAGGGTAAGATGGTGGAGGGAGGGTGTAATTGTGGTGGAGGGAGGGGTGTAAATGTGGTGGAGGGAGGGAGGTGTTAATGTGGTGAGGGAGGGTGTAATTGTGGGGAGGGAGGGGTAATTGTGAGGGAGGTGTAAAATGTGGTGGAGGGAGGTAAATGTGGGGAGGGAGGGTAAATGTGGTGGGAGGGAGGGTGTAAATGTGGGAGGGTAATGGTGGAGGGAGGTGTAAATGTGGTGGAGGGAGGTGTAAATGGTGGAGGAGGTAAATGAGGATGGAGGTGGAGGAGGGTGTAAATGTGGTGGAGGGAGTGGTAAATGTGGTGGTGGGTGGGTAAATGTGGTGGAGGGAGGTAAATGTGGTGGAGGAGGGTGTGGGTGGGAGGAGGTGTAAATGTGGTGGGAGGGAGGGTGTTAATGTAGGAGGGAGGTGTAAATGTGGTGGAGGGAGGGGTGTAAATGTGGTGGTGGGTGGGTGTAAATGGTGGGTGGGTGTGAAATGGTGGAGGGAGGGTAAATGTGGTGGTGGTGGGTGTAATGTGGTGGTGGGTGGGTAAATGTGGGAGGAGGGTGTAAAATGTGGTGGTGGGTGGGTAATGTGGTGGTGGTAAATGTGGTGGAGGGAGGGTAAATGTGGTGGAGGGAGGTGAAATGTGGTGGAGGGAGGTGTAAATGGTGAGAGGAGGTGAAATGTGTGGAGGGAGGGTGTAAAATGTGGTGGGTGGGGTGTGTGGTGGAGGGAGGGTGTAAATGTGTTGGAGGGAGGGTAAATGGTGGGAGGGGAGGTGTAATGTGGTGGAGGGAGGGTGTAAATGTGGTGGAGGGAGGGTGTAAATGTGAGGAGGTGTAAATGTGTTGGAGGGAGGGTAAATGTGGTGGTGGGATGGTAAATGTGGAGGGAGGTGTAAATGTGGTGGAGGGAGGGGTGTAAATGTGGTGGGAGAGGGTAAATGTGGTGGGAGGGAGGGTAAATGTGGTGAGGAGGGTAACGTGGTGGGAGGGTGTAAATGTGGTGGAGGGAGGTAAAATGTGGTGGAGGGAGGGTGTTAATGTGGTGGAGGGAGGGTGTTAATGGAGGGAGGTGTAAAGGGAGGAGGTGTGTGGTGGGATGGTGCAAATGTGGTGGAGGAGGGTGAAATGTGGGTGAGGGAGGGAAATGGAGGAGAGAGGTAAATGTCGTGGTGGGAGGGTGTAAATGGGGAGGAGGTAATGTGGTGGAGGGAGGGAAGAGGGAGGGAGGTGTTAATGTGGTGGAGGAGGAGTGGTGGGAGGGAGGTGTAATGTGGTGGAGGGAGGTGTAAATGTGGTGGGAGAGGGTGTTAATGGGGGAGGGAGGTGTAATTGTGGTGGGGGAGGGAGGTGGGTCAGGTGGGGAGGGAGGTAAATGTGGTGAGGGAGGGGTTAATGTGGTGGAGGGAGGTGTTAATGTGGTGGAGGGAGGGTGTTAATGTGGTGAGGGAGGAAATGGTGAGGGAGGGTAATGTGGGGGAGGGAGGTGTAAATGTGGTGGAGGAGGGTGTAAATGTGGTGGAGGGTAAATGTGGTGGAGGGAGGTAAATGTGGGTGGGAGGGGAGGTAAATGTGAGGGAGGGGTGTAAATGTGAGGGAGGGGTAAATGTGGTGGAGGGAGGTAAATGTGGGTAGGGAGGTGTAAATGTGATGAGGGAGGTGAAATGGTGGAGGGAGTGTAAATGTGGTGGGAGGAGGTGTAAATGTGTGAGGAAATGTGTGGTGTGTGTGGGTGGAGGGAGGGTAAATGTGGAGGGAGGTGTAAATGTGGTGAGGGAGGGTGTAAATGTGGTGGAGGGAGGTGTTATGTGGGAGGGAGGTAAATGTGGTGGAGGGGAGGTGTAAATGTGTGGTGGGGGTGTGGTGGGGTAAATGTGGTGAGGGAGGTAAATGTGGTGAGGGAGGTGTAATGTGGAGGGAGGTGTTAATGTGGTGAGGGAGGGATAATGGTGAGGAGGTAAATGTGGGTGGTGGGTAAATGGTGGGAGGGAGGTAATGTGGTGGAGGGAGGGTAAATGTGGTGGTGGGTGGTGTAAATGTGGTGGAGGGAGGGTAAATGTGGTGAGGAGGTGTAAATGGGAGGAGGAGGAGTCACTGGCTCAATTCATTACCAGTTTTCCTTCCCTCCTCCTCCTCTGTCTGGCATACTGATGAGGGAAATGAGAGAGAGAGAGAAGGAGAGAGAGAGAGAGAGAGAGACGCATAAAATATTAAAGATAATGAACAAATAATGAGACGAGGGAGGGAGAGGGAGAAGGAAGGAAGAAAGAAGGAAGGAGGAGGGAGGGAGGGAAGAAAAGAAGGAGAGAGGGAAGAAAGGAGGGAGGAGGAGGGAGGAAGAAAGGAAGACGAGCAAGTGGGGCGAGAATAAAGAGATAATAGACGAAAAATGCAAAGGAGGGAGGGAAGAGGAGAGGAATTGGGGGGGAAGGAAGGCAGGAGGGGCAAGAGGCAGAGGGCAAGGAGGGGCAGGAGGGACAAGGGAGGGGAGGGGCAAGGGAGGAAAGGCAGGAGGGGGAAGAAAGGGCAGGAGGGGCAAGGGAGGGGCAGGAGGGTGAGGCAGGAGGGAGGGAGGAGGGGAAGGCAAGAAGGGCAGGAGGGAAGGACCTGGTTTGGGCCGTCAGGAGGATCACATCGTGGTGGGTGGTGTGTAAAGAGAGGTGGTGGTGGTGGTGGTGGTGGGTGATGGTGGTGGTGGGGAGGGTGGTGGTGGTGGTAGAGAGGGGTGTGGTGGTAGAGAGGGGGTGGGGTAGAGGGTGGGTGGTGTAGAGGTGGTGGTGGTGGTGGGTGGTGTAGAGGAGGTGGTGGTGGGTAGAGAGGGTGGGGTGTGGTGGTGATGGTGGTGGTGGTGGGGAGTGGTGGTGGTGGGGGGTGGTTGGTGGTGGGGGAGGTTGGTGGGTGGTGGTGGTGGTGGGGAGGATGGTGGGTGAGGTGGTGGGGGGATTGAAGGTGGTGGTGATGGTGGGTGGTGGTGGGGAGGTGGTGGATGGTGGTGGTGGTGGTTGGTGGTGGGGAGATTGGGTGGTGGTGATGGTGGTGGTGGTAGAGAGGGTGGTGGTGGTGATGATGGTGGTGACTCACTCCTCTACATCATAACTAATTCCTTCCTCCTCTTCAAAACCTCCTCTCTCCCTCCACTTCTTACCAAACTCTCCCTTCCTCTCATCCACTTCTCCTCCCTCCCCCAACACCCTCCCCCCACCCCCCCCTCCACCTCCCTACCCCCAACACCCTCCCTACCCCCTACACCCCTCCCTACCCCCAACACCCTCCCTACACCCCACCCCTCTACCTACTGAAGATACTTGAGTGTAGGTCGAGGATCACCATCACATTCAAGGTTGATCTCACACAAGTGATCCTTAGGCACTATTAACGTTTACTGCACACACACACACACACACACACACACACACACACACACACACACACACACACACACACACACACCTTACCTTCCATATTCTACATCTGACAACTTAGTCACGCCTTTGTTCATTGTTCTAGGCAAA
>NW_024710738.1:57500-135000 GCF_018991925.1 Homarus americanus | reverse complement strand
ATTCATACCTTAACTCAAAATCACCCCTCCCCGAGACCTCATTAACACCCCCACCCATCCCTTTTCACCCCCACCAATTCCCTCCACCATCTCCAACACCCACAACCTCCCCCAACACAACTACAGTACACATCCTCCCCCTCCCCAACACACCTAAACCACGTTCCCACCCCAACATACCCTCCCCTCCCCTCCTCATCACCCCCTCCCCTCCCCTCCCACTCCCCACTTCGTACTCAGCTCGATAACTCTCGATCAGTCACCCGTGTTGTGTTTTAGTGATACTGTACTTTTAATAAATCCGGGTGGTGAAAATTACATGTGCTCACGTGACTGTGTTTCGTGTGTAACCTTAAGTGTGTGTGTGTGTGTGTGTGTGTGTGTGCCCTCTCGCCACCTGAGTTCTTGTTATAGTCTGAGGTCAACTACATGCTCCCCCCCAATTACAATGGGCCCTTGGTCTAAAGGCCCCAGTTTAATAAGTCCGGAGTTCTAAAGGGCCTACAGGGTCTATCTCTCGCCCGCCTACACACACACACACACACACACACACACACACCCATCCATCATCCAGCCGTATCAGGTCGCCTTAAATTGGGTAGTTTAGAGGGGCAGTGGAGAAGGGTGAGGTGGAGAGGAAGGAGAAGGATCCATCATGACCACCAGCTCTGTTAATGACCGTCTCTCTCTCTCTCTCTCTCCTCTTAGCGATTTTTAATTTATCATTGTGAGAGAGATGTGGCAGTTTGCAAACTGTTTACCAGAGTGGACCAGACGTGTCATGTGGAATGGGAGGGTAAAAGGAACGGGTGGAGGGAGGGAAGATTCGATGGTAGGTGGGTGGGTGGGAGGGGTGAAATTGGAGGTGGAAAAGGACGAGGAGGGAGTGGATGGAGTGTGGGTGGAGGGTGAAGGAGTGGGCTGTAAGGGAGAAGAGTGAGGGAGGGAAGGGAGGGAGAGTCGCTGATGAGGTGACTGAGGGGAGAGGTTCTTAAGGGGACGTCTAGGTGACGTTCAAGACTGGTGAGTTAGTGAGGGGAGATAGGGGAAGGTAGGGAAGATAGGGAGAGAGGGAGGAAGGGAGAGAGAGGGAGGAAGGGAGAGAGAGGGAGGGAGAAAGAGGGAGGATAAGAAAGCGGGAGGGAGGGAGGGATGAATGGAGGGAAGAAAGGTTAGTTAAAGGCAACAACAGGGTCGTTGCTATGGTATCCTCATCACAAACACCTACGCACTCTAAGACACCAAATCCTACTCCCAAGTAACTTATGATGGACAGACACCATAAACTACTACTGCTACTACTACTACTACTACTACTACTACTACTACCACGTACCGTAATACTGTACACTGCTATTCTGAAACCTGTATACCAGTATTTGTTGTAATTTACCTGTTTTTATTTATATCATTCCTTAATTAATCATCAAAATACACCTTCCCATTAACCAATATTATAATTAACCACTACAACTCATTACTGGAACAATAAGAACAAAATTAACATTGATCTAAAAAAAAAAAAATCTCGGGGGGAGGGATTTGCTTTGTTTTGGTTCGTGACGTCACATCATTACGTCACAAATCAAAAGCAGCTCCTCTACAATCTTGGTCCTGCACTTTTATCCGCTAATTTTACCTCATTACTCCCCTGCCCGTCATCATTATAGTTCACTTAACTCCTCCTCCCGTCTCCCTTCCTCCCGTCTACATCTCCCTCTCTCTCTCTCCCCCCACCACTCCCTCCCACTCATCTCTCCATACATTCCAACCTAATACCCTGCCTTTTTTTTCCCCTCTCTCCCATTCCTCCATGTCCCCTTTCTGTTCCTCCCCTCCTTCCACCATACATCTCATGTTTACTCTTACTTCGATTTCCCCCTTTCTACTTCACCCCCCACACCCTTCCTCCCTTCTCATAACAGTACATCGTCAACAATGAAAGCGACTTTCATCTCACCGCCAGAGCAACCGTTCACGATTTTCTCATGGTAGCAGCAATTGCGTTTTACACCTCGCGCGTTCACAGCATTATACTGACCACCTTCACAGCATCACGACCCTTCACAGCATCACGACCCCCTCACAGCATCTGGCCCCTCACAGCATCCACACGACCCCTTCACAGCATCACACGACCCCTCACAGCATCACACGACCCCTTCACAACATCACACCTTCAGAGCATTGTTCAGTTTACTAACCTATCTCATGAAGTCTAATTAGCAGCAGCGTCCAAGCGTTCAAACACCTCAACTTACCTGGGCGTTCACAAGTCACTCTCACGCCAGCGTTCATCATACCAGCGCCAGGAATGTTCATCATCATCATCATCATCATCCCAGCGTTCTATCAGACCCTCACCTGTAAGAAAAGAGAAAGCATTAGTTATTGAAAGTACAGTAAGATCAACACACACACACACACACACACACACACACACACACACACGAGAGAGAGCGCATTTTCTGCCTCTAATATTATCAATGATTAGTGTCAGGACCTCCTCTAGACGCCATTCCACGTTCTTAGGTCACACAATAAAACCTAACCTAACCTGTCTTAACTTACACCTAACTTAAGAACTAAACTAGATTACAGAGCTAGTCTACACGTACCCCCTCTACCTCTATACCGCTAACTTGAAGTGTATATATTGTAAATGTAATTATACCGGGGGGGTCTCTCTCTCTCTCTCTCTCTCTCTCTCTCTCTCTCTCTCTCTCTCTCTCTCTCTCTCTCTCACGGTTGCTGCCCATCTGTGTGTGTTTTGTACCATGTTCGTCTGATGCTTTGTTGCTTTACTATTTACCATGTTACTATGCTGTACTGTGTTGTGTTGCTGTGTTGTGTTGTGTTGCTGTGTTGCTGTGGCTCACCCTACCTCCTGGTCCATCGTCTTGATACCATAACTCACACCAAGACGCCTCCAAAATGGCCCCAGTGTGAGAATGAGTTTGTTTACCACACACACACACACACACACACACACACACACACACACACACACACACACACACACACAGAGCTTGACAGGGGCCCCTCACAGCAACACACAGCTTGACAGGGGCCCCTCACAGCAACACACAGCTTGACAGGGGCCCCTCACAGCAACATGACGCAGCAGATCAATACATAACAGCAATGTCAATAACAGCAGCTTCGTGAGGGAGGGAGAGAAGGGAGAGAGAAGAGGGAGAGAAGAGGGAGAGAAGGGAGGAAGGAAAGGAGAGAGAGAGAGAGAATGTAAGGAGGGAAGGAAGTGACTAACAAAGGGAAGAAAGGAAGGAGGAAGGTGGGGAGGAAGCTAAGGAAGGAAAAGAAGGAAAGAGGAGGAAGGGAGGGGGCACAGGAAGGGAGGAAGGAAAGAGAGAGGGAAGGAGGGCGAACACTATATCAACACATAACATTCCTCCTCTTCTTCTCTTCCCCCGCCTCCTCCTCCTCATCCTCTTCTCTCTCTCTTCCTCCTCCTCTTCTTCTCTCTCTCTCATTATCAATTTCTCTCTCTCTCTCTCCCTCTCATCATCAATTTTCTCTCCCTTCCCCCTTTATTACTTTTCTGAGGGGTGACATTCCTCATCCCTCTACCATCCACCCCTCTGTTCCACACTACCCTCCGCCCCTCTGTTCCACACTACCTCCGCCCCTCTGTTTCCCCGACAGAAGGTAGCGTGACCGGGTACACACCTGGGCATTAATAAGTCTCCGACAGGTGGATTACACACCTGCAAAAACAGAGTCTAGTGTACCTGTTGTGTGTGTGTGTGTGTGTGTGTGTGTGTGTGTGTGTGTGTGTGTCCATCTCTCCTTACCTTACCACCTTACATTATCTTATTCATTCCTCCCTTTCCCCTCTTCCTTCTCCCTTCCTCTCCCCAACACCATAATTAAGTTACACTAAAGCCCAGCTCTCCCTATTCATCAGCTCCTCCCCACCTCACCCCCCCTCCTCCCCCCTCCTCACCCCTCACCTCCCCACCCCTCCTCTCTCTCTCTCTCTCTCTCTCTTCTGTATATAAGCAAGTACAATCAAACAACCATATACAAACAAACAAACAGCAACAAACACCTTCTGCCAGGATATTGTCGAGCAGGAGTGTCTGGGAGGAAGAAGGAAGGAGGAGAATAATGCAAACCGTAACCTACACCTTCCTGACACCTAACTGGGGGGGGGGGAGAGGGAGGGAGGGGGGGAGGGGGGGAGAGAGAGAGAGAGGCACTTGATTGGAATGGCACAACAGACACACACACACAACGGTAGTGAAGATGATGTTGATTTAAGTGACGTCAGGGAGGAGGTCATTAATCCACCGGTTGTTTGACATCTTTTGTTTGTTTATTTGTTTTCAATGTTTTGGTGATTTATTTTTGTTTGTTTGTTTCGTTTGAGTTTGTTTTGGTGTGTTTGTTTTGGTGTGTTTGTTTTGAGGTGTTTGTTTTGAGGTGTTTGTTTTGGGGTGTTTGTTTTGGGGTGTTTGTTTTGGTGTGTTTGTTTTGAGGTGTTTGTTTTGGGGGTGTTTGTTTTGGTATTGTTTTGGTATTTGTTTTGGTGTTTGTTTTGATAGTGTTTGTTTTGCGTGTTTATTGGAGGTGTTTGTTTGGTGTTTGCTTGTCTGTCTGCCATCAATGTACTCAAACAAAAGACTTCTCTGGAACCCTGGATAAAAGGATGGCCACCTCTCTCTCTCTCTCTCTCTCTAACTATCTCTGTATGTATGTATGTATGTATGTATGTATGTATGTATGTATGTATCTGTCTGTCTATCTATCTATCTCTGTCTGTCTGTCTGTCTGTCTGTCTCTCTCTCTCCCGTGTACCGTTTAACAGCATATCTTCTGTTAAATACCGTTTTCTCTCTCCCGTTACCTGTTATCTCTCATCTCCTCAACACCTACATCCAGGAGGGAAGGGAGGGGGGGGAGAGGGGGAGAGGGGTTGAGGGAGAGGAAGGAGGGGAGAGGGGGGGAGAGGGGAGAGGAGGGAGAGGAGGGAGGAGTGGAGGAGAGAAGGGGAGGGATTTTGTCTTGACCAGTCCAGGAGGGCTGAGGTCAGGCCATGGGCCAGTTTATCCCCGTCTTATTTGAGATGGAAGAGGAGCATAATTCACTAGGACTAGTCCTCCCCCACCACTACAACAATCACAACAACCACTACAACAATCACAATAACAGCCACTACAACAATCACAACAACCACTACAACAATCTCAATAACAACCACTACAACAATCACAACAACCACTACAACAATCACAATAACAGCCACTACAACAATCACAACAACAACCACTACAACAATCTCAATAACAACCACTACAATAATCACAATAACAACCACTACAACAATCACAATAACAACCACTACAACAATCACAATAACAACCACTACAACAATCACAATAACAACCACTACAACAATCACAACAACAATCACTACAACAACCAACACACTAGAGGGCGCAACATTCTTAACAACCAGTTCACTAGGTCATTGGCCCCTTTAATCACCATCTTAACGACCCGTCTTCACAGTACAGCCCAAAGGTGAAACCAGGATACGATAACGACCCAATTAACCTGTTTAACGACCCTGCTAACAAGTGTGTAGTCTGTCTGTCTGCATTAACTATAATCACCTATATAAGTTAAAGTACGGATTACTGAAGTATATACAAGATAGTTAACTAGTTAAACTCTAAACTACCCTAACAAGCGAATGGTCGTTAGCAAAACTAGCCTAACAAGCCAGGGGGTGTTCATCTAACAAGCCAGGGAGTGTTCGCCTAACAAGCCAGGGAGTGTTCGCCTAACAAGCCAGGGAGTGTTCGCCTAACAAGCCAGGGAGGTTCCTGCCTAACAAGCCAGGGAGTGTCCGCCCACAAGCCAGGGAGTGTTCGCCTAACAAGCCAGGGAGTGTTCGCCAAAGCCAGGAGGTGGTTCAGTAAGTAAAAGAGGATCCTTACACACTAAGGAGTTACCGGTAGTTATGTCCTAATTGGGCATGTTGAGTTGTTATACTGAATGTGTGTATTGTGGTGCACTTCCGGTAGGAGAGAGAGAGAGAGAGAGAGAGAGAGAGAGAAGAGAGAGAGAGAGAGAGAGAGAGAGACCTTCACCCTGGCCATCATAAACTTAACCTCGAGTAGTTAAGTAAGTGTGAGTCTGTCCCTCCACTTGTGGCGCCTCCCTCCACTTCCCTCCACTCACCTCTCACTTTCCACCCTTCCCTCCCCTCTCTCTCCTACTTCTCCACCCTCACCATTTCCACTTTAGTTAATAGAATGAATTGAAAAATGCTAATATTTTGTCCGGAAACACACACACACACACACACACACACACACACACACACACACACACACACACACACACACACACACACACTCTGACTCATCGTCTACCTGGTGTTAAGGTGATCACCCCCTCCCCACCCCACATGTACCAAGGTCTCGTAACGATATATACATACAGGTAGAATGATGCTTACTCACCTCTCACTCACCCGTCACTCCCTCTCACTCACCGTCACTCCTCCTCCTCTGTCACTCCCTCTCACTCACCTTCACTCCCTGTCCTCCTCTCCTCTCCCCCCTCACTCATCCGTCCTCCCCTCCCCTCACCCATCCTCCCCCTACTCATCCGTCCTCCCTCTCCTCACCCGTCACCACCTCTCACTCATCCGTCACTCCTCCCTCCTCCTCTCACTCACCCTCCTCCCCCTCACTCACCCGTCCTCCCTCTCCTCACCATCCTCCCCTCACTCGTCACTCCCTCTCACTCACCCGTCACTCACCCTCCTCTCACCCCTCCTCCATCCCTCACTCACCGTCCTCCCCCTCACCCATTAACCCACCCTTCTTTATTCCTACCTGGTCTAATTATTCACCTCTTCCTCATTATGTCTTGTCATTTTATTCATCTCTCCTTCCTTCCTTCCTTCCTTCCTCATTCCTTCCTTCCTTCCTTCCCCATTCCTTCCTCATGCTGCTCTTGTGCTTACCTCATCTCTTTCATTCATTACTTACTATTTCCTGTTCTCTCTCTCTCTCTCTCTCTCTCTCTCACACACACACACACACACACACACACAAAAAGACTTACACACCATTACTAAGTTATCGATAAATTCGTTATTTTCGTTGGATTGTGGTTTGGGAGGAGGGATATCTCTATAAGTACCCCCACATAAGGCTCAATATCCCTCGCTTATATTCACACCCGAGACAGAGGAAATACCTGAGATATCTCGACCTTAACCACATGATATATAAAGGTTATTATAGCCTATCATCATACCAGGGAGACGATACACCACGTTACTGTACATTCTCGACCTTAACTACATAAGGTATAAGGTTTATTTTCATTAGCAGAGGGTTATTTAGTAGTAAAAATTTATACCTATGACGTAATATTGTTCCTGAGTTTGTCTGTACTCTGGTATTTGTACTCTGATGTGTGTACTCTGTATCGGCAATATACTGTACCTGTATTTGTACCCACACCAATACAGTAGGTTTGGAATTAATGAAACAACAGTCATGTGCCACTCAGACAGACACACACAGACGTCAATATAGTGTTATACTCAGCCACGAGTCCACTACAAGTAACCTTCATCCTTATACGTGGCAGTCGTAAGGCCTATTTTATATGTTGAAGAAATTATATGTTCAGCCAAGCCAGGTAGAAGCCAGGTAAGTAGTGAGCAAGCCAGGTAGTTGAGGCAAGCCAGGTGGTGAGCCAAGCCAGGTAGTGGTGGCAAGCCAGGTAGTGGTGAGCCCAAGCCAGGTAGTGGTGAGCCAAGCCAGGTAGTGGTGAGGCAAGCCAGGTAGTGGTGAGGCAAGCCAGGTAGTGGTGAGGCAAGCCAGGTAGAGGTGAGGCAAGCCAGGTAGTGGTGAGGCAAGCCAGGTAGTGGTGAGGCAAGCCAGGTGGAGGTGAGCCAAGCCAGGTAGTGGTGAGCCAAGCCAGGTAGAGGTGAGCCAAGCCAGGTAGAGGTGAGCCAAGCCAGGTAGAGGTGAGCCAAGCAAGGTAGAGGTGAGGCAAGCCAAGCAGAGGTGCGCCAAGCCAGGTATACACATACAACCGACTGTTCCGTTAAGTCTAGTTCGGGTTCTGTGAGGATTTGTCGGGTAATTCGGATAAAGTCGGTGATGACGATCTTACCCGGCACCGAATATTTTAAGAAGGTGCGGTGGCTGAGTGGATAATGTATTGTATTTGTCTGCAGGGGGTCATTAGTTCGATCCCCTGTCTCTCTATCTTTCTTTCACCGTAAAACTCTCTCTCTCTCTCTCTCTCTCTCTCTCTCTCTCTCTCTCTCTCTCTCTCTCTCTCTCTCTCACCTCCACGATAATGGCCTCGCTCTTAAAAGTCTGGCTAAGACTTACTTCCGGCCTCTGAGAGGTTGGAGGATGAGGTACCTCACCCTTCTCCTCTCTTTCTCCTAGGTGAAATGCTTACACACACACACACACACACACACATGCACTGGATAATTTATGCTCCTGTACGTAAGCCCGTATGTGTACATGTGTCCCTGTGTGTATAATGTATGTACTACCATGTGCACACGTTAATATGTGCACCTGTGTGTATGTAAGTGTACGTATAATTCATTTGGTGTATATATGAGCATTTTTGTGCACACATGTGTATAAATGATACATCACAGACAGACAGACAGACAGACACACAGACAGACACACACACAGACACACACACACACACACACACACATCAATATTTCACAATCTTGTTCTCTGTTGATTTTGGGTCAATAATGTTATATAAAGAGGGATAGAGTTCTGTTGATGAGACAGGGGCCTATTACACACCTATCCTAACACCTGGTCACCTACTCTCACCTATCCTCACACCTGGTCACCTACACTCACCTATCCTCACACCTGGTCACCTACACTCACCTATCCTCACACCTGGTCACCTACACTCACCTGTCCTCACACCTGGTCACCTACACTCACCTGTCCTCACACCTGGTCACCTACACTCACCTATCCTAACACCTGGTCACCTACACTCACCTGTCCTCACACCTGGTCACCTACACTCACCTATCCTCACACCTGGTCACCTACACTCACCTGTTGAGGGATATTTACTTATTCTTGTCTACTTATCCAACAAAGAGAGGAAGACGGAACAACATCAGATAACAAACTGGTAATTATAACGTAAACGTAATTAGTAATGTGTTTTGTTGTTATTGTTATTATTATTGTTGTTGTTGTTATATATTATTGTTATTATTACGTCTAACATCATCATTTTCCTTGTTCTTCCTCCTCCTCTTCCTCATCATCGCCATTATAACCCTCTTCCTTCTCTTCCTCCTCCTCTTCCTCTTCCTCCTCCTCCTCCTCTCCTCTTCTTCTTCCTCCTCTCCTTCTCTTTCTCCTCATCATCATTCCGGGAACAGGATGACGAAGCGGTGAGGCATATGACCAGTTCCGGGAGGAGGAGGAGGAGGAGGGAAGAAGGTGGAGGAGGAACAAAAAGATAAAGTGGAGGAGGTGGAGGAGGAAGTGGTGGTAGCGACGGTGGTAGTGGTTGTAGTACCGTTAACAGCTGGTGATAGTGGTGGTGGTAACAAGAGAGCAGGTGGTGGTATCAGGCGGCAGGGTGGTGGGTGGGGCAGTGGTGGGTAGGCACAAGGAACAGGGCGAGACGGGGAGGGGCAACACAGGAAGTAATGTATGTAACAATAGTCGCGCTGCCCCCCCCCTCTCTCTCTCCCCCCTCCCCCGTGTGCAGCCAGAAATAATTACACCAAATAACCCTCATTGCTACTGTACATTACTTCCCCCTCTTATGTTATAATTACATACACACGTTCACCCCCCCCCCCTGTACTAAAGAAGGAGGGGGGAGGGGGGATAACGATTAAGGGAAGGGGTAATGATTAAGGGAAGGGGTAATGATTGGAGGTGGGGACTATCTAATCACCCAATCGTTTAACACTTTTTTTTACAATCGCACACACACACACACACACACACACACACGATTTAAGAGGAAAAACTTAAATTACGAACCATAAAGAACTCATCTCTAGTCCAGTAACGAACCAGTAGTCATTCTCACCGCACGTTAAGAAAAATCTATTTACCGGACTTTATAGAGGAAAATCCGTTCTATCGAGGGTCCATTAGATGTGACCCCCATCTAACAACGGATTATATCGAGAGAGGTCTGTTATAGAGAAGTCCGTTATAGAGAGAAGTCGGTTATATAGACAAGTCCGTTATATGGAGGGTTCACAGTAACTAAGACAGCGGACCACAGCTCTCTCACCATAACCTATTGTGTTCGTCTCACCGGTCCGTTAGCCAAGCGTTCACTAGGCGCGTCTGTCTGTGAGTGTATCAGCTAGCTCTATAGTTCGCCCCTTCTGACCTAACTGATGGAGGGAGGTTTGAACAGCGTGAGGAAGTTATTTTTTATAGATATTTAACTCTTTTGGTCAGACATGTTTTGTTACTTGATGTTCTTTTGTTATTATTTCTGCGATTTCTATAACAATAACAACTACAACTACTATAAATAACTACAACAATTACAAAAACCGATTCCTATAGTTCTCTTGATAATCTATTTCACAGACATAAACAAGACCAACACGACCAATCAGCAGTTCGCTCGTATTTCCGGCCATATTTGTTTGTTTCCCGGTCGTCATGGTAACATCCCGCGCCACAGTCAGCCAATCACGACGAGGTACGTTTGGGCGATCACTTTTTATTCGCCGTTTGCGTTTGTTTACGTGCAGTCGAGCCAACCAGAACGAAGCACGTTTTCAAGATGATTTTTTATTGGATATCACTTACACCCGGTTATTGAAAGCCGACCAATAGGAACGTCTAAGTTACATCCGTCGGCCAATCAACACAATGCACGTTTATTTCCCGCCAGAAAGATTATTTTTAATTGGATATTCGCTGCGCCTGTCACCCACACATTAATCGTCGATGGAATTGTCTCGTGTAATATATTTTGTCCAGGGGATTTTGTCTGACATTTATAAATACGTCCAGTAGAAGGGTTGGTTGGTGACGTCATCTCACTGGCTGACTACTGCTACCATTGTCTATCTATCTATCTATCCGTCTACTCCAACAACCACAACTCAAGTCCCACTCCAATCTCTACTCAAATCCCACTCTACATCCCACTCCATCACTCCTCCAAAGACTCCACTACACACCTGTATCTCTCACACCTGCGAGGGTTAATTATTCAAATCAGGTAATTAAGATGCAAATGAGATGAGCCGGAAGGTAATCATATCAAAGAGGTTATGGTGAAGGAAGTTGTTTATCAAGTTGTAACACACACACACACACACACACACACACACACACACACACACACACACACCATAGGCCTATCCATTAACCCGCATGTCATAACAGAGAGCGACCTGATACTCCCTCCTGTCGGGGTGAACGAACCTGAAGGAGGAGGAGGGTGGAGGAAGAGGGTGAAGAAGAGGAAGGTGTGGGAAGAGGAGGAGAAGAGTAAGAGGGAAACAGTGAGGGGGAAGGAGTGAGTGGGGAGAGAGGGAAGGAGTGGGTGACAAGAGTTTAATAACATCAGCTGCTCTCAAGTGATGACGCAATAACTCTCACAGCTGACTGCCTGGATTAGCGCTGTGGAAGGAGGTGGGGGGTAGGGGTTAGGTTAGGTTAGGTATAAGTGAAAGATATGTTGGTTTAAATTTAGTCTCTCCCTATGTCTGTCTGTCTGGTATAAACTAATTAAATAATGAAAAATTAAATAAAAAACATAGGAAAATGGCGGGAAACTAAAGGTCTCTCGTTGGTATCTTACTCGAGAGACAGAGGTTGGCGGAGAGCAATTACCACGAAGTTAGGAAGGTAGTACAATACCACCTACTAGTACCTCCTCCCACCTCCCTCCCTTCCTCCTCTCTCCTACCTCCTGTCTCCTACCTCCTCTCCCTTCCTCCTACCTCCCTCTCCCTCCTCACTCCCTACCTCCTCTCTCCTTCCTCCTCTCTCCTCTCCCTCCTTCCTCCTCACTCCTACCTCCTCTCTCCTACCTCCTCTCCCTCCTTTACCTCCCTTTACACTCCCTCCCCTCCACTCTTGCATGCACGCACGCTTGCTATTGATTTCTCCCGTCGGCTGTGCAACAACAAAAATCCCGCCATGGAAAATTACGAAGTGGAGACTGACAAGAATGGCGAGCTCAGCCAGGGGAAGGGGGAGGGAGGGGTAAGGAGAGGTTGAAGGGGTAGATTGAAGGTTGGGGTGGAAGGTTGGTGGGAAGGGGTTGGGGTGGGAAGGGCTGCTGACGAGGCTATAAGAACAATAACAAACATCAGCTGACTTTTTTTTTGGCGGGAACTGAGTCTTTTTTGTTAAGTCTTGGGAAATTTTTTTCTCTCTCTAAAAAAAATAATAATAAAAGACAAGGAAAACAATGACGGTATACAATGAGGGTTGAGTACATACATGTGTGTACGTGTACTGGTATGTGCGTACACGTCTTTTCATGCAAGATCTACACAACACGAAATGCATACACATTAATTTCAAATACACACACGCACACGCACACACACACACTCTCTCTCTCCTGCAGATAATTACAGTAATTAGTTATGACTCTTAATTACTACTTAACTTGTTTAAGTGATTCCCCACCATCCAAGTTAACAGCCAACAATGAGGTTAACAGCCAACCACCCAAGTTAACAGCCAACAATGAGGTTAACAGCCAACGCTCAAATTAACAGCCAACAATGAGGTTAACAGCCAACCACTCAAGTTAACAGCCAACAAGAGGTTAACAGCCAACCACCCAAATTAACAGCCAACAATGAGGTTAACAGCCAACCACCAAGCACAGCCAACAATGAGGTTAACAGCCAACCACCCAAATTAACAGCCAACAATGAGGTTAACAGCCAACCACCCAAGTTAACAGCCAACAATGAGGTTAACAGCCAACCACCCAAATTAACAGCCAACAATGAGGTTAACAGCCAACCACCCGTTAACAGCCAACAATGAGGTTAACAGCCAACCACCCAAATTAACAGCCAACAATGAGGTTAACAGCCAACCATCCAAGTAACAGCCAACAATGAGGTTAACAGCCAACCACCCAAGTTAACAGCCAACAATGTGGTTAACAGCAACCACCCAAATTAACAGCCAACAATGAGGTTAACAGCCAACCACCCAAGTTAACAGCCAACAATGAGGCAGCCAACCACCCAAGTTAACAGCCAACCACCCAAATTAACAGCCAACAATGAGGTTAACAGCCAACCACCCAAGTTAACAGCCAACCACCCAAGTTAACAGCCAACAATGAGGTTAACAGCCAACCACCCAAATTAACAGCCAACAATGAGGTTAACAGCCAACCACCCGTTAACAGCCAACAATGAGGTTAACAGCCAACCACCCAAGTTAACAGCCAACAATAAGGTTAACAGCCAACCACCCAAGTTAACAGCCAATGAGGTTAACAGCCAACCACCCAAATTAACAGCCAACAATGAGGTTAACAGCCAACCACCCAAGTTAACAGCCAACAATGAGGTTAACAGCCAACCACCCAAGTTAACAGCCAACAATGAGGTTAACAGCCAACCACCCAAATTAACAGCCAACAATGAGGTTAACACAACCACCCAAATTAACAGCCAACAATGAGGTTAACAGCCAACCACCCAAGTTAACAGCCAACAATGAGGTTAACAGCCAACCACCCAAGTTAACAGCCAACAATGAGGTTAACAGCCAACCACCAAATTAACAGGGATAAGGAGGGAGGAGAGGGAGGGGCGTGATGGGCACAGGGTAGGGGGAGAAGGGAGAGGGAGGAGAAGGGAGAGGGGGAAGAAGGAGAGGGGGAAGAGGGAGACGGAGGAGAAGGGAGAGGGAGGAGAAGGGAGAAGAGAGGAGAGGGGGAAGAAGGGGAGAGGGGGGGAGAAGGAGAGGGAAGATGGAGGAGGAAAAGGGAGAGGGGGAAGAAGGAGAGGGGAAGAAGGGAGAGGGGGAAGAAGGGAGAGGGGGAAGAAGGGGAGAGGGGGAGAAGGGAGAGGGGGGGAGAAGGGAGAGGGGGGACAAGGAGAGAAGGATGAGGGAGACCCCAGGAGGGACTTAACTATAAACAACCCTCCTCCCCCTCCTTCCTCACCCCTCCTTACCCCTCCCTTACCCCCCTGCTGAGAAATCCAGACTAATCCACACCTACTAATCCCTGGTTCTCAAGAAGGAGGTCGGGTTAAAAGATAATCCCTGGTTAACTGGATAGACGGTAGAGTCTTGGTATACTTCTGACGCCATCTTGGTTGTTAGCGTTGTGTCGTGGTTTAATTGTATGCTACCTGCACTGTGTGTGTGTGTGTGTGTGTGTGTGTGTGTGTGTGTGTGTGTGTAATTAAAACAGGTGTGTGATAAAAACAAAGTGTGCAAAACAGATGTGATAGATAGGTGTGTAAGACAGGTATGTAGGACAGGTGTGTAGGACAGGTGTGTAGGACAGGTATGTAAAACTATCAAACACTTAACGTGACACAAACAAACAGCTTGGATTAATATGTAAATCTCCGCCACTTGTAAAAGATTTATTCAGGATTAAAAACACCGACGTCTTTCCATAAGGCTTTTGGACTCATCTACATGTGTGTGTGTGTGTGTGTGTGTGTGTGTGTGTGTGTGTGTGTGTGTGTGTGTGTGTGTGTCAGAGAGAAGGAAGAATAGCCAATACGAAACAACCTACTTTACTCCTATTAATAACTCAATTTAACCCTATTAACGACCTAACTACCCAATTTAACCCTAATAACAATCTAACAACCCTATTACACCATTACCAATTCCCCATTAGCCGTCAAACCCCAATTAACAACCAAAGTGACTCTTAACAACTAACGTTAAGCCTTCAAAATGACTCAATTCAACCCCATTAACGACCTAACTGCCTAATTACCCTATTGTGCCGACCCAATTCCCAGAGCGAAGGGGCGTGTCGATCGGCCTAGACCCGAGGGACAGACAGACAGAAACAGGCACAGACAGAACATACAGACATACAAACAGACAGACAGACACAGACAGCCAGACAGATAAAGTTAGTTAACGAGTGATCTGTCTATCAGTGGTCGGGGCTATAACGACGGCTGTAACGACCGATAACTAGGTGATTAAGTTGGCACCCACTGGCACTTCTCTATCTTTCTTCCATCCCTCCCTCTTTCTCCCTCCTTCTCCTCCTCCCTCTCTCTCTCTCTCTCTCTCCCCTCTCTCTCTCTCTCTCTCTCTCTCTCCCCACCACCACAAGTATCCAACACACACACCCACACACACACACACACACACACACACACACACACACACACACACACACACTACTTCCTGTCGACATAAAGATGCTGTGAGAGCCAGTTAAGTAGAGACTGTATCCTGTCAGGGTGATGAACTAACTGTATGTTGAACTGTTTCTCTCAACAACCAGTTACTGTCTAATTATACACTTCTGACTGTTTCTGACTAACTGTGACGTGACTGTTAGGTGAGAGATGACTGCTAGGTGACTGTATGATGAGAGATGACTGCTAGGTGGCTGTGAGGTGACTGTATGATGAGAGATGACTGCTAGGTGACTGTATGATGGGAGATGACTGTTAGGTGACTGTATGATGAGATGACTGTTAGGTGACTGTGAGGTGACTGTATGATGAGAGATGACTGCTAGGTGATTGTATGATGGGAGATGACTGTTAGGTGACTGTATGATGAGAGATGACTGTTAGGTGACTGTGAAGGAGAGACAGTCATTAAGTTAAACCTTGAACCACCACAGTCTTGAGAACATGGGATTCCGGGAACAGCTTAAGTGGCACGCACACATACACACATGTACACACACACACACGTACACACACAACAAATTCTCTCTCTCTCTCTCTCTCTTAAAATAATAACTTTCAAATTTATTCAACAACAAAAGCAAACATTTCTAGCTCCTTTTAAGTAACAAGTAAGTAACGTTGATCGGTTTACATCACGTCTTTGTAAGTAAAGTAACATTGCTTTTTAATTATGTATGTAAATTACTCAGTGAATAAAACTAAATGAGAGTAATTTATTGTGAATAACTTTTGTTGTATACTAGGAATGGTCATTATTCTTACTATAACTACTACTACTACTACTAATACTTACTATTATTACTCCTTACACTTCTACAACTATTACAATCGCTAGCTACCACCATTATCGGTATTAGAGGTGCCCCTATAATCATCTTCACTACTACCACCACCATCATCATCGATACTGCCACTATCATCAACGCCAACAAGCATCAATCACTATCACCATCAATCACTACCACCATCAACCACTACCAGCATCATCCACTATCACCATCAATCACTATCACCATCAATCACTACCACCATCAACCACTACTACCATCAACCACTACCACCATCAACCACTACCACCATCAACCACTACCACCATCAACCACTACCATCAACCACTACCATCAACCACTACCACCATCAACCACTATCACCATCAATCACTACCACCATCAACCACTACCATCAACCACTACCATCAACCACTACCATCAACCACTACCACTACCATTACTACCATCAACCACTATACCATCAACCACTACCACCATCAACCACCACCATCAACCACTACCACATCAACCACACACCATCAACCACTACCACCATCAACCACTACCACCATCAACCACTACCACCATCACCCTACCACCATCAACCACTATCACCATCACCCCCCCCACCACACACCCCCTCCTGCCTCCCCGACACTGATCCTCCTGACCCTCCCTCCCCCCACACACCTCCTGTCCAGCAAGGATCTCCAACACCAGCTGACAGTCCCTGGTGGTGAGTCCCTTTTGGATTACGGAGGGGGGTGTGAAGGAGAGAGGGTGAGGGAGGGAAGGAGGGAAGGAGAGAGGGTGAGGGCGGGAAGGAGGAAAGGAGACAGGGTGAGGAAAGCAAGTCAGACATTCCATCAGTTTGTCAGTAAGTCATTTCATTCGCTTATTTGTTTCAGCCAGTCAGCAAGTCTTTCAGCCAATCAGCAAGTCTTTCAACCAGCCAGCCAATTGAATCAGGTTTCCTAGACACATCACCCACCATCAGCCATTGTACCCCGACTAGCCAATCTTCACAAGGAACCGCCCAATCCCCAATCACCAGAGGCGCCGCTAATCTTCCGGAAAAAACCCCTTATTCCCTCGGTCTTGTTTACATGCGCTATAGCGGGGTTGAGGCAAATTGGGAATGGCTTCTATTACGGGGTCGTGATCGGGTCGGAACTGTATCATTATAACGTGATCAGCTGTTAAAGTCATTACAACGGGGTTAAGGATCAGCTGGTGGTGTTGGTCACTGAAACGGGGTCAAGATCAAGATCAGACTGAGTAGAATTGAAGAGAGAGAGAGAGAGAGAGAGAGAGAGAGAGAGAGAGAGAGAGAGAGGTGGTGTGACGAATTAATGTACTGACGTGTTGTAACGAGTCTCAGACGTGTTTACCTATAACATCATTAATCTAATCAAACGTCAGCTGATCCAGGTAAACAAAGGTGACGTGTGTGTGTGTGTGTGTGTGTGTGTGTGTGTGTGTGTGGTTTAATGAACTGCAAGTGACCACCAGCTGTGTACGCGAGGGTGTGGCTGCACATGTGAGCAAGGCAGGTGTGTCAAGAACATGTGTACATCTGTGGGCGTGTGTGTACTTGCGTATGAGCAGTCACTGACTTGCGTGCGTGTGATCAGTGAATGTGTGTGTGTGTGTGTGTGTGTGTGTGTGTGTGTGTGTGTGTGTGTGTGTGTGTGTTCGTGTCATTGTGTACTTCCAAAGTGTGCGTGCAGGTTTATACGTATGCGTGTCTGTACATTGTGTGTATATGCCCTAAAGGGAATGTGTGTGTGTGTGGATATGAGGATGCATGTGTATGAGTGTGTGATCATGAGTATGTGAGTGTATGCGTGAGTATGTGCCTTGTATGTGTGACTATGTGTTGGTATGTTGGAGTAAGTATTTTCGCTGAGTATAAGTGTGTGTGTGTGTGTTTGTGTGTGTGTGTGTCGTGTGTACTTGTGGAAGTGCGTGTGTAAATCAGCTTTTACACACACACACACACACAACTGAGACGACTAATTACAGACGAAGGTAAAGTTAATTACCACAACACCTTACCTGGGCTGTGACACTAACGGCTCTCGTCTATCACCCTTTGTAACAACAGTGATAACAGCAGTAGTAACGAGTGATAACAGCAGTAGTAACGAGTGATAACAGCAGTAGTAACGAGTGATAACAGTAACGAGTGATAACAGCAGTAATACAACAGTAACAGTAATGACTGAACAGTAACAACAGTAGTAACAACAATAACAGCAACAGTAACAGAAGTCAACACGGCGGATAAATCCACATCAACCACAGCTATACCTTGGCCTGACGATAATCCCTGCTCACCTGCCTCTGCTAATTACTTCCCTAACCTGGAGGAGGAGGAGGGAGGAGGGGGGAGAAAGGAAGGAGGGGAGGAGGAGGAGGAGGAGGAGGGAGGAGGAGGAGGTGGGAGGAGGAGGAGGAGGAAGGAGAGGTGAGGGAAGGGTCGATCACCTCTTCACCCAACCTCTAAAATCTTCCCCACCTCCTCCCCACTCCCCCAGGAGGCCACCACTGTATAAACACAGCCTTTCATTGCACCAGATTGCAATTCCATATATCCATCTTGCACACCGTGATATGCAACCTGAGCTTAATTAATTATAGCCAAAGGTATACAGGTAAACCAATCACCTGGAATAAGCTGCGTTAACCATCCACCATAATGCCAGTTCCCTACAATGGCGTGACGAACGAGACGACAGCTGGCAGCAATGTCAGTGAGAAGATATCGTACTGCTCAATGACTACTTTCCTTTACCTACAGCCAGAAAGTTAATGATTCAGTTGTTTGTACGCCTGGCAGTACCGAAGAGTCATTCAATAGAAGTCCGTTTTACTCTCTCTCTCTCTCTCTCTGTCTCCCCTCCCCCCTCTCTCTCTCTCTCTCTCTCACACACAAAATTAATACCACAGTCACGGACAGAGATTAGGCGTCAATTCTCGAAACTTACTAATCCCTAATGCTTCTAAATCCAAACCAATCTCCTTGGGCCTCAACCTACCAATCCCTCTTCTCTATTTTAACAAAACAATCTTTCCCAGTTAATCACCATCGCTTCGTTCATCCAATCACCACCAATCCTCTTCTCCCTATCATAGTTTTCTTCACCCAATCTTCTTCCCCCATTAAGTCATCCCAATTACTCCCCACTAATCCCCTCTATGCTAATCCTTACCCTCTTAATCCCCCCTAATCTCCCCTTATCAATCACCCCAACCAATCCCCTAATCAGGCTCCCCTAACCGTCCTAATCACATCCAATCTCCCACGCACATTATCGCGTTAAATTGGCAATCCGATGTTAATCTGTTCGCAGCAAATCTTATTTTTGGGGAGAAGTACGACACTACTACGACCCACACGACGCCACTGCAACCCACACGACGCCACTGCGACCCACACGACGCCACTACGACCCACACGACGCCACTGCAACCCCACATCGACGCCACTACGACCCACACGACGCCACTGCGACCCACACGACGCCATCACTGCAACCTACACGCCGCCACTACGGCCCAAACGACGCCACTGCAACCGCCACGCCGCCAACATTGCGACTCCACACGAGGCCACTGATGACTCCACACACGACGCCACTGCGACCCACACGACGCCACTACATGACCCACACGACGCCACTACGACCCAAACGACGCCACTGCAACCCACACGACGCCACTACGACCCACACGACGCCACTACGACCCACACGACGTCACTTCGATGACCAAACGACGCCACTGGTGACTCCACACGACGCCGCCATGACCCACACGACGCCAGTACGACCCCGCTATAACGCGCTATTAGTGGAGATAAGTTTATTATATACTGGAGGCCAACGAGGTTCCCACGAGACTCCAGGGAGACGTGGAGGCCGACCTCACCCCCGACACGGTGGATGACTCACACCCGAACGACCGTAGTATGTTGGTCGGTCCGTTGGTCGGGTTATATCCGCGTTTGAGGCCGACGCTTTATGAAGGTTAATGTAAAGGTTGTTAGTCACCCCCCTCCCCACACTCCTTCCAGTCACCCTCCCTTCCTCTCCAGTCACCCCCCTCCCCTTCCTCTCCAGTCACTCCCCCTCCCCCTTCCTCTCCAGCCCCTCCCTTCCTCTCCAGTCACCCCCCCCTCCCTTCCCTCTCTCCAGTCACCCCCCTCCCTCCCTTCCCTCTCCAGTCACCCCCTCTCCCCTTCCTCTCCAGTCACCCCTCCCCCTTCCTCTTTCCCCCAGTCACCCCCCACCATTCCTCTCCAGTCACTCCCTCCCTTCCTCTCCAGTCACCCCCTCCCTCCCCTTCCCTCTCCAGTCACCCCCTCCCCTTCCTCTCTCCCCCAGTCACCCCCCCTCCCTCCCCAGTCACCCCCTCCCCTTCCTCTCTCCCCCAGTCACCCCCTCCTCCCTTCCCTCTCCAGTCACCCTCCCTTCCTCTCCAGTTACCCCTCCTTCCTCTCCAGTCACTCCTCCTCCCCTTCCTCTCTCTCCCAGTTACCCCCCTCCCACTCATCACCCTCAAAACCCCTTCCCTCCTCCCTCTCCTTTTCCCCTTCCCTACACAACCTAGCTCACCCCTCCCACCCCTCACTACACACACACACACACACACTAATCATCAACAACTACTTAATTATCATAACTCCATAATAATTACTACAATTACCACCAATGAGGACTGACGTAACGCACCGTAACGACCCAGTAGCTCCAACCACCGTCACACCGTAACAGTTGATAACGATACTTGTAACACGAGAAAGAGAAAGTGACGTGACAAACAGGTGACTTACAGGTAACACTGACAACAGGTGTATGCTAATTGGCAGGTAACTTCAATCAGGTAATCAATTCTCTCGTCAATAACCTGATCAAACCAACCTGTCAATCACCTAACCAACATAACCCTGTCAATCACCTCATCAACTTCCCCCTGTCAATAAGCTCAATCCCCCCCCCCCCGTCAATCAGGTAGTTGCCGGCATTGGTGGGGCGTAAAGACCCTTAGGCGCGAGGATGTTGGTAATCTGCCTCAACCAGACACTTAAGTGCTTGTTCCTGTATACCACGGTGATCCTTCCTTCCTGAGAGAGAGAGAGAGAGAGAGAGATGGTACTACTACTATTACTACTTTCTACTCCTATTACCACCACTACTACTACTCCCACTACTACTGCTACGAATAATAACAACAACCACAACAACTAACAAGAACAACAACAAAACGACCCAATACCCACACTATCAAGTCAGGTCACCTATATAATCCTCATTTGACCTTTGACCTACTGTGACCTTCAAGATGTGTAGCAACTATGTGCTTCATCCTGCCCACACTGTGCACTACGCCCATGCAACACCCACGGCAAGCAACCCACGTTAAACCTCACACACACACACACACACACACACACACACACAAACAGAATCAAGCACAATCATACTTTCTAACGCGTACTGTACTTTCACTTCATCTACCACACACGCACTCTCTCTTACTCTCTCCTTCATTACCACACACTCTAACGCGCCAGTACCACACCCTAACGCACCAGTACCACACTCTAACGCACCAGTACCACACTCTAACGTGGGAACCTTTGAGAAATCCGACCAGTGTGTACTTTAAGCGTGTGTATGACGTAAGCTGTGACGTCAGAGCCCCGTCCACCAATGACTGACTGACCTTCACATTATATCAACACTCAGGTGAGATGATGTTACCTGGACAAAACTCAATGATGGACAGAATTCCACCTCTACTACCAAGACAAAACTGACGTGGACAAAAGTCTTAACCTATCCTAACCTTAATTTATCCTACCTAAACTCCCTAAACCTTACCAAGCAACCTAAACCTAACCTTCCCCACCCTAAACCTAACCTATCCCTCCCTTAAACCTAACCTTCCCCTCCCTTAAACCTAACCATCCCCACCCTAAAACTAACCTATCCCTCCCTTAAACCTAACCATCCCCACCCTAAAACTAACCTATCCCTCCCTTAAACCTAACCTTCCCGTCCCCTAACCTATCCCTCCCTTAAACCTAACCTATCCGTCCCCTAACCTAAACCTGTCTAAACGTAAACCTTAACCAAACCCACGTTACAGTAAACCAGGTACACATACGGTACCTTGAGGGTGTAAATAAACAAGCACTCTACCTGAACCATAATCAATATTTACACAGATGAAATAGATCGTGACTCAACAGAATCTCAATGGTTCCTACGTTAAATTATTTCTCGTAACTGGCTAGGTAAGGAAAGTATCTACCACATCTACCACACAAAGACAGATTCTCAATGGTTCCTACGTTAAATTATTTCTCGTAACTGGCTAGGTAAGGAAAGTATCTACCACATCTACCACACAAAGACAGATTCTCAATGGTTCCTACACATCTATCTCACTCAAACCACAACACAAAGTTAGACAGAAACTCGACCCAAATTACAGGTGTTTTCGTATCATTAACACAGGTTATAGATCCTACCTTACAACCTTTTGTGAATCAGGACCAAATCAGGTTCTCTCTTACACCTACTTTGTGAGACTTACGACTGTCATCACCCTTTAACGACGCGGGTCTTATAATTCACGGTGCCCTATAATGCTGTCTCTTATATAACGCGTCTCATATAATGCTGTCCCCTTTATATAACGCATCTGCTATAACATTGTTCTTATATAAAGCGTGAGAGAGCAAAAAATGACATACAGCGAAAGCAAGAAAGATTGGTAAACATGCATACATACAGGCAAGTAGACAGTTAACTAAAGAGACAGACAGACAGACACAGACAAACAAACAAACAAACACACACTAAATATCAACAAACACACAATACACCTCCCATAATAACAATAATATATACCAAATTAACAATCAGTCAACAAAAAGTAATTAACATTTTAACAATAACCAATAATTAGTTTCCTTTATGGTCATTAATAACCTCTAATGATGTTAATGATCCTTATATGTAATTAAATAGTTTGGTGTACAGTTATGAACAATATTCCCTGGACACCTGGGGACATCCGGTCTCTATTTCCGGGTTATATAGGATGCGGGTTGAGAGAGAGAGAGAGAGAGAGAGAGTAGCACCAGCTGGCTAGGACACAGATGGTTCAGTCTGACAGGTGGAACAAAACATGTTATGGTCGTTAATACCCCATTCAGATACAACTACTTGTTTTTCGTGTGTGTGTGTGTGTGTGTGTGTGTGTGTGTGTGTGTGTTTATGAGTGATGATTGATGACGCCTGATGTGATTACAGTGTGAAGCAGAACAAAACATTATTGATGGTGTTGGCCGCTAATGATGATATGAAGCGAAGCGGTGATGGTTCCTCGTTTAATGTCTCGTTAATGAGGTGTTCAACGTGTACTGTAGAACGAGGTGGTTCGTTTAATGTCTCGTTAATGAGGTGTTCAACGTGTACTGTAGAACGAGGTGGTTCGTTTAATGTCTCGTTATTGAGGTGTTCAACGTGTACTGTAGAACGAGGTGGTTCGTTTAATGTCTCGTTATTGAGGTGTTCAACGTGTACTGTAGAACGAGGTGGTTCGTTTAATGTCTCGTTATTGAGGTGTTCAACGTGTACCGTAGAACGAGGTGGTTCGTTTAATGTCTCGTTATTGAGGTGTTCAACGTGTACTGTAGAACGAGGTGCAGGAGTCTAGTGTACGGGGTTTTATAAATGGGTTGATATAAATTTTTTTCTTCATAAATTTGCAGGAGATCGACATAGACGGTCACTCTCTCTCTCTCTCTCTCAACAGGCCCGGGAGCAGGACAGTGGAGGGCCGCAGGCACTCCCCTGCAGCGGAACCCAAATCCACCACTATACCCCTTGAGTTACCTTCGTCACTCACCCAGGTGCTGTTCACTCCGGCCACTCACTCACCCAGGCGAGACGAGTTCTGGGCCACTCCACCCTCAACCTGCCATTCGTTCACACATTTCACACACATCATCATCAATATCACACACACACACATCATCATTGTCACACACACACACACACACACACACACACGCACACAGCACACACTTAAATGGTGATGTGAATGCCTGCCTGGGTCTACTTAATTAGGCTGGGTGATACAAGATGGGATTTCTCAAAGGAGCTGCTGTGGTGTGTGGAGGTGTGGGTGGGGGGCAGGTGTGGTGGTGGTGTGGTGGTGGTGGTGGTGGTGTGGGTGGTGGTGGTGGTGTGGGTGGTGGTGGTGGTGTGGGTGGAGGTGTAGCGAGACGAGTGGGTGGAGGGAGGTTAAAAGACTATATACTAAGTACAGGTGTGAATGCACTGGGTGGAAGAGGCAAGAGATGAGAGGAGGTGAAGGTGGAGGTCACTGCTAGGTTATTCCACCCACCCAGCCCCACACCCCACCCCCACAAAATCCGGGCCCACCTACTACACTTGAGAGAGAGAGAGAGAGAGAGAGAGAGAGAGAGAGAGGGGAAAGAACGACGATATTTTTTTTTAAGCAATATGAAGACGACTGACTAGATAGGTGGGTATGTGGATAGGTGGGTAGATAGGTGGGTAGATAGGTGGGTATGTGGGTAGGTGGGTGGGTGGGTGGCAGGGCGCCCTCACAAAACACAGGTGCTCTACTGGTTCTGATCATAAACTTGACGGAGTGGGAGGCCAGTATTTTTTTACCTCCCCGACATTCCTACCTCCTGCGGGCGGCCTCATCGATACCACCACCACCACCTTCACCACCACCAGCAGGAGTCAATCGTCAGTAGATAAATTAACAATGACAAAGAAGGTAATAAAGTCATTAAGTCTGGTGCACCACATTAACACCATATCAACACTACATTAACACCATATCAACACCACATTAACACCATATTAACACCATATCAACACCATTAACACCATATCACCACATTAACACCATATTAACACCATATCACCACATTAACACCATATCAACACCACATTAACAATTATACCACCACATTAACACTATATCAATACCATTAAATAATTCACATTGTCACCATATCAACATCACACACTACACAACACTATCAACACCATTAACACCACATTAACAATTACATCAACAATTCGCCACATTAACACCATATCAACACCATTAACACCAAAGGTTGTCAATATTGTTGGCTGACCTGAAGATTAGACACCCATAAGCTTACTTCGCCTTAAGAATAACTAAAGTAACGCTAACATAACCCCCAAGTACCGTAAGGGGGGATAAGCAGGCGAACTAAGCTGAGGGAGACTAATCATCAGGTGAAATAAGCTGAGGGAGACTAATCATCAGGTAAAATAAGCTGAGGGAGACTAATCATCAGGTAAAATAAGCTGAGGGAGACTAATCATCAGGTGAAATAAGCTGAGGGAGACTAATCATCAGGTGAAATAAGCTGAGGGAGACTAATCATCAGGTGAAATAAACTGAGGGAGACTAATCATCAGGTGAAATAAGCTGAGGGAGACTAATCATCAGGCGAAATAAGCTGAGGGAGACTAATCATCAGGTGAAATAAGCTGAGGGAGACTAATCATCAGGTGAAATAAGCTGAGGGAGACTAATCATCAGGTAAAATAAGCTGAGGGAGACTAATCATCAGGTGAAATAAGCTGAGGGAGACTAATCATCAGGTGAAATAAGCTGAGGGAGACTAATCATCATGTGACCCGGGTCTAGTTTTCACACGACCATTACAAAAAGTGGCAACAAACAGTTTTCTCCTGGGCGCCAAGTGAGTGTGTGATGAGAGGGGGCAATACAAGGCTAAGTGCTGGGTCCTCTGTTATTTGTGGTCATTACGGTCGACTTTCACACGCCCGTAAGATAGAGCCCTCACCCGTAATGACAATCCTATCCTGTTTATGTGGCTTTATACTTTCTAGATTTATTTACCAGGATATATATATTTATTGGGAACATGATAAGTTTTAGGAAGTAATTTGCTTGAGAATAGTTGAAGAGACAACCTGGCGTTCACTATCCTAACCTAAACTAGCCTTCACTATCCTAACCTAACATGCACTATCCTCTCATCTAACCTACAATAGCCTTCACTATCCTAAACTATCCTTGCTTTCATTACTGTTTCCTAACCTAACCTAACCTAGCTTTCACAATCCCATCCTACCCTAGCCTTCACTATCCTAACCCAACCTACACCATCCTAACCTAGCCTTCACTATCCTAACCCAACCTACACCATCCTACCCTAGACTTCACTATCCTAACCCAACCTACACCATCCTACCTTAGCCTTCACTATCCTAACCCAACATACACCACCCTACCCTAGCCTCTTCACTATCCTAACCCAACCTAATACACCATCCCAAATTCTAGCCTTCACTATCCTAACCCAACCTACACCATCCTACCCTAAAGCCTCTTCACTATCCTAACCCAACCTACACCATCCTGCTCCTAGCCTTCACTACCCTAACCTAATCCCAGATTTTACCGAATAAAATAAATTATGATAAAATTCTCAATTAGGCATAAATCATCTGAGAATAAACCAACTTTTTTCTCCCTGACGATGAAAACGGAATTAATTAGAAAGTTCAACTCCTGGTTGTCCACTTTGTCTTTTTAACCCAACCAACGAAGCGGGTGATTCATGAAGGAAGCGGTCAATGCAACCCGTACTGAAGTGTTCAAAGACCCGTATTTAATGAGACTTGCAACTCAGAAAGAGAAGTCAAAATTTACTTTACATCCTTTTACACACTTAATCTTACACTTATACAATCAGATCAAACACATGTAAGTGCTGTAGTACAAGGCTATAAAGCTAAGTCTCCCCCCCCCCTTTGGTGTTAGCCAATGAAAAGCTAAGTGTGAGGTCAGGAACACGTCATCGCTACTGTTGGATGCATGACCTCACTTTGTGACATCACTTCATCTGTGCATGACGTCAGTGATTGGACATTTCCCTCTGGAGCAAGTGGTGAATGGGAATAATTTTAAAGAAGTCGCCTGTCTAATTGACGGTCTGTCTGTCGTCAGTTTGTCCTCAACTAGTAGAAATGCAGGGAATCTCTCTCTCTCTGTACAAACAAAAACGACTCTACTAGTTTCTATCTACCCTTCCCCCTCCCTCTCTTATTTCTTTCACCTTCCCCTCTCCCCCTCCCTCTCTTCTTTCTTTCACCTTCCCCTTACCCTCTCCTTCACCCTCCCCTCTCACTCCCTCACCCTAATAACAGCTTTTAGCCCTGATTAAAGGGAACTCGTCAGGGCACAACACAATAAATAATAACACCTTAAAAGTGTGTATAAATATTTCACATGTGTATTTCTACATAGGCAAGAGCTATATGTATTAAAGAATACATATGTGCTTTCTATACATGTGAGAGGTTACATGTGTGGTTTTTCTTTGATACGTGTTAAAACCAATAATGAACCCCTTGAGTACCATAACTTACCTAACCCCTTGAGTAGTTAGCCCCTTGAGTACCATAACTTACCTAACCCCTTGAGTACGGTAACTTAGTTAGCCCCTTGAGTACCATAACTTACCAAACCCCTTGAGTACGGTGACTTAGTTAACCCCTTGAGTACCATAACTTACCTAACCCCTTGAGTACGATGACTTAGTTAGCCCCTTGAGTACCATAACTTACCTAACCCCTTGAGTACGGTGACTTAGTTAACCCCTTGAGTACCATAACTTACCTAACCCCTTGAGTACGGTAATATAGCTAGCCACTTGAGTACGATGACTTAGGTATATACCTCTTGGAATACGATGGTTTAACTCCTTGAGGACATTGTCACAGTACTCAATATCACCCCTCCCCCCCCCAAGGCAAAATAAAACCAGATCCTCAACTCAAACCAAGGAACCTTAGGACGGGTTTTTTTTTTGTAGGGAAAGGAGGAATGAAGGAAGATTAGAGGTGGGGGAAGGAAGTTATAGTTCGGAAATTGAAGAAATTCAGGAGGAGGTAAGAGAGGGCGGGCTGACTAAGCTAATAGTGTGTTAGGGTTGTGTCATGGGTTAGTTATTGTCTGCCGGTACAGGCACTAGACAGCCTACCCTAAGGGTGACGAGTGTTTTAACCAACTCACCCACCGCACACCACCACCCCCCCCACCTCTCTATCATAACTAACTAGAAAGAACTGTGTCGATGGGTCCTTGCGCGTTAGGGTGTGTCAGAATGTGTCAGGGTGTGTCAGAATGTGTCAAAATGCATCAGACAACAACAAACATCAACAAAGGCAATAACAACAAACAAAACAGACAACAACACCAACAACAACAGACAACACAACAACGACAGAACAAACGAACAACAAGAACACAAGCCCCCACTCATAAATACTGACATGTGAACTTAATTAACTAAATGGTCAGATCACCTCAGTCTCTTCAGCTCTCCGTTCCTCAACTATTTAGTAAAACATTTATAAAACCACAATAAACCAACAAAACCTAATCTATAAACCAAGTGTATTTCTCGTTAGGTTAGGTTGGATGAGGTTGGGTCAGGTCAGGTTGGGTTTGGTTATGTTTAAGTTAGGTTAGATCAAGTTAGGTCAGGTTCAGGTTAGGTTAAGTCTACTTAGGTTGGGTGACGTTGGGTCAGGTCAGGCTGGGTCAGGTTATGTTAAAGGTTAGGTTGTGAGAGGTATGCCGCGTAAATAGTTTTCATATTCATTTTCCCTTGTCCTCCTCAACAAGATTCTCACTAAAAAATGTCAAGACTTAAACTGGCTGAAATAAATTGAACATTTATCCTATTAAAATACTAAGCAATTCTCCTCAGGCAATATTGCAGAGAGGAAAATGTTGCAAACGATCATTCCACAACAACAGATGATAAAAAACAATCACCTCTGAAACAAGATCTAAGAGGCGCGGTGGGCTAGTGGATACAGCTCTCGCCCTCGTTCAAAGAGGTCACTGGTTCGATTCCAATGCACTGTGAATAGGTTACCTTACGTTACAGTTTGGGGAAGTGAAGGTGATCGAGTACAGTGTCAGGTCCACGTTGTTTTTTTTCCCTCACACCTCATTTCTCACCCCCTCCTCACCCTCTCCCTCCCTCCTTCTCACTCTCCCTCACTTCTCCTCTCCCTCACCTCTCACTCTCCTCAACTTTCACCCCTCACCTCTCACTCTCCCTCAACTTTCACCCCCCTCTCTCTCTCTCCCTCAACTTTCACCCTCCCTCCTCTCCTCTCCCTCAACTTACCCCCCCCTCCTCTCCCATCTCCCTCAACTTTCATCCTCCCTCAACTTTCACCCTCCTCACCTCTCCTCTCCTCAACTCCCTCCCTCACCTCTCACTCTCCCTCAACTTTCACCCCCCTCACCTCTCACTCTCCCTCAACTTTCACCCCCCTCACCTCTCACTCTCCCTCAACTTTCCTCTCCTCTCACTCTCCCTCACCTCTCACTCTCCCTCACTTTCCTCTCCCTCTCTCCTCTCCTCAACTTTCACCCTCCCTCTCCTCTCCTCCCTCACCCTCCCTCACCTCTCACCTCACCTCTCACTCTCCTCCACCCCCCTCACCTCACCCTCCTCACCTCTCACTCTCCTCAACTTTCACCCCCTCACCTCTCACCTCCCTCACCTCTCACTCTCAACTTTCACCCCCACCTCACTCACCCTCAACTTTCACCCCCTCACCTCTCACTCTCCCTCACCTCTCACCCTCCCTCACCTCTCACTCTTCCTCACCTCTCGTACCGAAGACATATCATAGAGTACAGTGAAATCTCTATTTAACGGAGTCTATGGAAAGACAAGTCCGTTATATCGAGGGTCTGAATGCCGTGAAACCCCCCCTTTAACGGATTATATGGAAAGTCCGTTATATAGAGGGTTCACTGTACGCTGTATCCACACTGGCCCTAAACGGGTCATCTTGCCTATGGGACTTTACCTCACTCGCCCTTAATTAATAATCAAAATTTAATTAAAATACTAAATAATAGACAATCACATTTCAAAGTTCAAGACTAACCCAACTTAACCAAACCCGGCTTAAACCTAACCCAGCTTAAACCTAATCCAACCTCACCTAACCAAGCCTAATCTAACTCAACATAAACCTACCTTAACCTAATCTCAAATCCATATACAGTATACACGCTAAACCTAAAACAGTTCAAACAAGCAATTAAAACACGTTCAAACAGGTAGTTAAAACACGTTCAAACAAAGGCATGGGACGAATCACCAATCCTCATCACTAAACTACCAACCAATTCAAAACTGCACACACACACACACACACCTGCAAACACCACCACAAAAACACAGACTTGAACCGTGAGTTAAGTATGTGTTTGTGTGTGTTTTTATCCGCACTGAACAAACACACCACACAAACAAAGGGCCTATTTCAAACACAAACATTGGTAATAAAACACTGTATCTAATCGTGTTTGTGTGTGTGTTTGATTCGTATTAAACAAACACAGACATTCACACAAACAAAGTCATATTTGCTATTTTTAAACAAACAAATACCTGTCTGTCTGGCTGTCTGTGTGTTAAAGTGAATTCCTATTGATTATAAACCTTTAAAAAAAATTTAAATCCGGGTTTAAAATCTAAAACTACTTCATATATACCAACCATAGCAGCCAAACTATCCCAAACCATCAAAATAAATAGTCCATCATGAGGAAAGACTAAGTATAGGGATAGTTATAACAGGATAGTCATCTAAACTATCCTGGTAAGGGAGGGAGTTCAGTCACCGGCCGCCTCCTCCCTCACACTGTTGGTAATATACATAAGAATTCATTTTAAAACCTCTATTTTACCTTCCCACACCCCAAGCTATTTATATTACAACTTACCTTATATCTAGAGTAGGTATTTAGCTTCTTGTGATCTCGTCAGGTGAGCGGTATTCCCGGTTTTATTTAATTTCCATGATCATTTTTTTTTTCTTTTCCAGAGGCGTAACAATGGATGGGTTGGGTATTTTGCGGAGGAAGAGCGGCCGCGCGCACACCCGCACTCCACCACCTGCTGAGACACACTGGAGCCGCTCAGCTGTTTTTCCCCCGCCCATACCCGCGAGACACTGCTTTAGTTGCTAGTTCTCTTTTTTATTTACGATTTATTTTACGATATTATTTAACCCACAAAAGCTAAATAGTCATACGATCTTATATATTCCTACAATAGCCTTGAGATGGTGAATAAAACGACCTAGATGGACCAGTACTTGCGATGCTTGACACGAATATGGAGGAAAAACCTTTGTGATGTAAGTAATTCTACTCCGGTTATTATTTCCCTACGATATATTGGTTTATAGAGACATATATCAGTTTTCTGATATATATTATACCTCCTTTACTTGTATATCTAGAAATATCAATCGTATAAATGGTCTTAGGTGAATTTAAAAGGGCCTTATTCTGTCATACGTGTGGCAGCCACTTGGCACAGGCGCTCAACAAGATGCGTCTCCCCCTGGCCAACTCACTGCCACACCGTCCATTACTTTGTCATATTTTCCCTCTATTTACAACTTAAATCAACAACTACAACCCACTAATCGAAAGATAAATAAAATACCCATAGAATAACACCATATTTTCAGCCCTAGAAGGAATAGAGTCAAAGATATGAGATAAAATAAACCAAAGCCGCTAGAGGTGTGTGGTAGTTACTGCTCGAGGCTGGCGGACTGACCAGCCGGAGTGAATGGGTCTGGAAAACACTCCATAAAAACCACCGAAATAAACCACGATTAACCGGTTTTATTGTCACGGGTTGAGGATACACACATGTTTAAACCCAAAAACATCTTTCTTGAGTTACAGTAGTGTGAAGAGTTAAAGAGACGACTCTAACGAACGGATTATCATAAGGGCTAAAGGAAATTAAATCTGGCTCAATACATCATGGGTTTTACAGTTTAAAGAATATAATTTTAAACATTGAGATAAACTTTAAATAACATTCATATCTTCAATAATTTTATCCTATATAATCTTCAAGCTATAATGGCTGTCTTGGGCTGTTTATATACCTGCACTGTGTACATTGTTTATATACCTGCACTATGTACATTGTTTATATACCTGCACTATGTACATTGTTTATATACCTGCACTGTGTACATTGTTTATATACCTGCACTGTGTACATTGTTTATATACCTGCACTATGTACATTGTTTATATACCTGCACTATGTACATTGTTTATATACCTGCACTGTCTATGTACATTGTTTATATACCTGCACTGTCAATGTACATTGTTTATATACCTGCACTGTGTACATTGTTTATATACCTGCACTATGTACATTGTTTATATGCCTGCACTATGTACATTGTTTATATACCTGCACTGTGTACATTGTTTATATACCTGCACTATGTACATTGTTTATATACCTGCACTATGTACATTGTTTATATACCTGCACTGTGCACATTGTTTATATACCTGCACTATGTACATTGTTTATATACCTGCACTGTCTATGTACATTGTTTATATACCTGCACTGTCAATGTACATTGTTTATATACCTGCACTGTGTACATTGTTTATATACCTGCACTATGTACATTGTTTATATACCTGCACTGTCTATGTACATTGTTTATATACCTGCACTGTCAATGTATGCTGTTTATATACCTGCACTATGTACATTGTTTATATACCTGCACTATGTACAATTGTACATTGTTTATATACCTGCACTGTATATGTACATTGTTTATATACTGTAATGCTACAAAATATTCACAAAAAGAAGATTACATATAGGTAAAATATTGATAGTATAAGAGTATAAAGAGAGGAAGACTTTGGTAGCGTGGCCGTGATATATATTTTCACTGCCAGTACACTTATCGTATCTTCTACGTCAATACACATCTATTACGTTCTTAAAGGCGACTTCTCAAACACTGCTTCGTTACAACTCTTTATTAATTACGAACATGACATGGACACATTGATGACACCTTCTATTGAAGTTACTAGGACATTATATTTACGTTACTAGGACATCATATTACGTTACTAGACACTGATTCTCGGACACGAACATGAAATGAATACACTTCCCACGTAGGTAACTCATCCCATGGAAAGCTCTGACAAACACTCACGTGACCTAGGGGAGGCCTAGCAGGGAGACTGCTTAGCTGGAACACTGGTGTCGGGAGGGCGACTGCTTAGCTGGGACACCGGAGGGAAGTCGGGGAGGGAAGTCCTGCATGACTCTCCTCCCGTGAGCGGGACTCGGCTGAGGTGGACCTCCTCCTCCGATCCCTGTGTGTCTCTCTCTCTGACTCTCCGAATTCGGGTATCTCTCTCTGCGAATTGCCCGTGAGGGAGGACTGGAACGTCCTATATATTGGGATGCGAGCCGTCAGGTTCAGCTGGTCGGGGGGGGGGCGGCGAAGGGTCTCCTTACATTTGACCTGGCCAATGTGAGGTCAGGTCTGGACTTTTTCAGAAACTATAAGTTTTATCTTCTGGGAAAGTCATCAGGTGGGGCAGTGTGTATATTGGGAGAGAGCTGGCCGGTGCCCCCTTACATGTGTGACATGGGAGGGGAGCCTGGCTGATTTACAATCCTTGGTCAACCGTGAGTTACCCTACACTTGACCTCCCTAATGTCGGGTCAAGTCTGGACTGTTTTCAGAGACTATAAGTTTTATCTTCTGGAGAAGTCATCAGGTGGGGCCGTGTGAGTTACCCTACACTTGACCTCCCTAATGTCGGGTCAGACTGGAGTTTCTGAGATGTAAGCTGTGGTCTGACAACCCATCACTACAATACCTACACTGTCAATGTATACTGTTTATATACCTACACTGTCAATGTATACTGTTGAAATACCTACACTGTCAATGTATACTGTTTATATACCTACACTGTCAATGTATACTGTTTATATACCTACACTGTCAATGTATACTGTTTATATACCTACACTGTCAATGTATGCTGTTTATATACCTACACTGTGAACTAGTAAGTCGATTTTACAGAATATCTATCTCTATCTTCTTGTCTATATGCCTACCTATCGAACTATCAACCTACTTGCCCACTTACCTATCTACGTACTTACCCACCTATTCATCTACCGATTTAACTATCTACCTAACTATATACCTACCTACCTATCTGCCTACCACCTATCCACCTATCTGCCTACCACCTACCCTCAACACCCACCCACCATGTATACCGTCACACAAGGCGTCACCGACACTGCCAGCACCACGGCCCAACATATCGTACAGTAGAGTACTGTAACTCCACATTGAATTACTCTGTAGCAAAATCTATCTTCTGGAATAATATGTCTGTCTGTCTATCTATCTATCTGTCTGACTATCTATCCATCTATCTATCTATCTGTCTGACTATCTATCTGTCTGACTATCTATCTATCTATCTATCTGTCTGTCTATCTATCTCTGTGGCTCATTGGAGTGGGACCTTTTAAGACTGGGGCCCATTAGAACTGAAATCCATTATTAATAAGGGTCCATTTGGACTTCAGACTATAAGGAGTACGGCCCATTAAACCTAGGACCCATTAGAACCGTGACCCATTAGAACTGGGGCCCATTTGATCTGGGGTACCATTAGAACTGATGCCCATTAGATCTGGGCCCATTGGAACTGTGACCCATTAGAATTGTGACCCATTAGAACCGTGACCCATTAGAACTAATGCCCATTAGAACTGATGCCCATTAGAATTGATGTCCTTTAGAACTGGGGCCCATTACACCTAGAACTCATTAGAACTGATGCCCATTAGAACTGGGGCCCATTAGACCTAGGACCCATTAGAACTGGGGCCCATTAGACCTAGGACCCATTAGAACTGGGGCCCATTAGATCTAGGACCCAAAAGACCTGGGGCCCATTAGACCTGGGGCCCATTAGCGAACGAGAGGTGGAGGAGAATGACTTTTCTCTCTTAAGCTTAACGAGAAGACAACGAACGCTTGAAGCTTAACGAGCGTTGGCCTCAAGGCGGTAATTTGAGGGAAGATTAGTATTCATTGATTCTGCTTGAGTGTGAGACGAGGTGGTGTGTGTGTGTGTGTGTGTGTGTGTGTGTGTGTGTGTGGTTACATTGTGTCGTTGTTTGTGTGTTTGTGGTTAGATAATATTTCCCGTCAGTATGTCTGTTTATCTACCAGTCTGTCTGTCTGTCTGTCTGTCTGTCTGTCTGTCTGGTAATACTTAGAACGAGAATAATATTTTCACACACACCAGAGAGAGAGAGAGAGAGAGAGAGAGAGAGAGAGAGAGAGAGAGAGTATAATTAAGAACACTACACACACACACCAGAGAGAGAGAGAGAGAGAGAGAGAGAGAGAGAGAGAGAGAGAGAGAGAGAGAGAGAGAGAGAGTATAGTTAAGAACACTACACTACACCCAGTTAACTGATTCAGGTGAGTCAGTTAAGTCGTAGAACAATAGTAAAACAAAAGGCCAATCCCCGCCAGTCTGTGAGGTGTCAGTTTTTTTTTTTTTTTAGTTTAACAAATTTATTGACAAAGCGTGGAGTACAGTTTGCCTATTCTGAGTAATTCAGTCAGGTCTTGACACTGAGGGTGGTATCGCTTCTCACTGCCACACAGGACAGAGGTTCATACACAAAGAAACACATCTTATTCAGAAACAGTATATATAGGTCAGAGTCGTGTGGGTGATGTCACTGCTCGCTGCCATGCAAGACAGTGGTTCATATACATTGGACGTCATATTCTAATTGAAAACTGATCAGTGTGGACCAGCAGCAAATTTGGGATAAACAGCAAGAATGTCCTCAAGCACACCTGATTCAATATAGTGATAACAAAGTTCATGATACAATCAGCCAGGTGGCCTGAAGTCTTTGATAGTGTCACATTCAATAATATAGTGTTCAAGTGTATGCTTTAAAGGTTTATCACAAAGTTTACATGCTGAGAGTTCTGGTATGGGTACAGCGTTACTAACCTGCCAGATGTGTCTGTATCCTAGCCTAATTCTGGCCAAGACTACATCACATTGTCTGGTTCTGTCCTTATGCTGGCCATACCGGTACCTCTCGTCACAAAATTTGTCATATTTACTAATGCTACAACTGCCGGGGGGGGAGTTGGGGGACACTGAGGGTGGGGGAGGAGTCAGAAGACACCTTGTTGCAGGCACCATTAACTATAACGACGTAGTGGTGGAGAGAGAGAGAGAGAGAGAGAGAGAGAGAGAGAGAGAGAGAGAGAGAGAGAGAGAGAGAGAGAGAAAGACCCTGACCAAGCAGGAAAACACATAACCTTTCTTCAACAAAGACAGCAAGGACAAAAACAAAAACATTAATAACAAAAACAACGAAGAAAACAAAGACAATAAGACAACAATGCAAGAGACAAAGACAACAACAACAACAAGAAACACTGGAGCTAAAACAAAGACAAGTGGGGTAGGGGGGGGAGGAGGGGGTGTTAATGGGGAGGAGGGACAGTAGGTAGGTGGGGAGGGTAGAGGGAGGGTGTTAATGGGGGAGGGGGGATGAGGGGTTGTAGGTGGGGGATAGAGAGGGGGGCAGGCTCAGCTAAAATAGGTCAATTTCCTCACCTCGCCGACGAATCAACCTGTAAAGTAGGTCACTGTGCTGACCCAGTTCGTCCTCTCTTTGTCCCCTCCTCTCTCTCTCTTTGTCCCTTCCTCTCTCTCTATCCCCCTCTCTCTTTCTATTTGTTCCCTCCTTTGTCTCTCACTCTCGCTCTTTCTCCCTCTTCCTCTTTGTATCTGTTTCTTATCTTTCACCCCCCCCTCATGTACCCAACAAAGACAAGGACAGACATGAGAAGGGAGAGAGGGGGAGAAGAGTGATGAAAGACGCTCATTTACATAAGATAAATAAATAGATTAAGAAATAAAATGATATACTTACATACATTTTCTTTTACGGGGATTAGCTCACCCGGGCACAGGTCACTGACCCACATCGGGACCTGGGGGGCGAAAATGTAATAATAATAATAATAATAATAATAATAATAATAATAATAATAATAATAATAATAATAACAATAATAATAATAATAATTATAATAATAATAATAATTATAATAATAATAATAATAATAATAATAATAATAATAATAATAATAATAATATTAATAATAATAATATTAATAATAATAATAATAATAATAATAATAATAATAAATATTAATAATAATAATAATAATAATAATAATAATAATAATAATAATAATAATAATAATTCATAGTAAATAAAATTTATAATAAAAGATAAAAAAATAAACAAAATAATAAATTAATAATAATAATATCAACACTGTAACAATAATAATAATAAAGAAAACAAAATCAAGAGTGAGAAACAATATATGTATGTTGTGTTGTCAATAGTAAGAGAAACAATTGAGTCCCTGCGATTGTGTGTAAATGAGGCAGAAAGTCAGATCAGCAACCTGGGACTTGGTCACATATGGCAGCAGGGTCTACCATTAGACAACACATTATGCTTCCAATATCTTCCCAGGTGGTAGTACCTCCCTGTTTGGTAGCTACCTACTCACAACATACAAAGTCACATATAATTTTTCTTTTTATACCTCTGTATGTTAATTTAATAGTTAATCGAAATGTTTATTCCTATTATTTTTTTGTAAGCAACTTATTTTTCGCAATAAAATTCAACAAATTATCGTTTTAAAAATCTCCCCAAAGTCAGTCTGTCTCTCACACTCTTTATCTCTCAAAATCTCTCTTTGCTTCTTAACATCTATCTCCCCAACTATCTCTACAAAATTTCCTCCTATCTCTTCAGTTATATCTCTAAATATCCCTCCATCTATCTTTCTATCTCTCAAAGTCTCCCTCCATCTCTTAAGAGTTATCTGCAACCTGGGAAGAGAACTGCGTATGAGATACCTAGTCTCTCTCTCTCTCTCTCTCTCTCTCTCTCTCTCTCTCTCTCTCTCCGTCCTCTCCTTCCCTCTCACTTGCTATCTTTTATGTATCTACTCAACGTATGTATGTATGTATGTAGAAAAGATCCCAGAATAACACACTAATGCCAGACGAACGATCGCTCACCTTGTCGTTCCAATATGGTCGTGGCCAGGTGCAAAGGGGCTGTCATCAGGTTACCTCATGCAGGTGAGTCCAGTTCTCACGAGTCACCTGATACTTGTAAACAAACCCAAAGTTGTTGTTGTTGTGTGCTTACCTGTATGTGTCGACCTAGCTCTCTCTCTCCCTCTCTCTCTCTCTCTCTCTCTCTCTCTCTCTCTCTCTCTTTCTCTCACCAAGACCCATCCCTCAGGTCCCAGAAGACCAGCGTCATCAAGGTCTTTGTCGAGTCCAGACCAGGTGATGAATACCAAGTGGAGGCTCGCTTTAAAACGTCTCTTGTATTGGTTGAGCCGCTCCCTGAGTCCTACCTAACGGGTGAACTTGAGGTAAAACTTAGAAATAACGTAAATATTAACACTGAGACTCTACCTTAACTAGATACCTTCATTTAGTACCGGTTAGGAGACAAAATTAACACCGAGACTCTACCTTAACTAGATACCTTCACTTAGTACCGGTTAGGAGACAAAATTAACACTGAGACTCTCCCTTAACTAGATACGTTCACTTAACACTGAGACTCTACCTTAACTAGATACCTTCACTTAGTACCGGTTAGGAGACAAAATTAACACCGAGACTCTACCTTAACTAGATACCTTCACTTAGTACCGGTTAGGGGACAAAATTAACACTGAGACTCTCCCTTAACTAGATACCTTCAGTTAGGGGACAAAGTTAACACTGAGACTCTACCTTAACTAGATACGTTTAGTTAGGGAGAAAACTTATGAACATTTGAGAATCGAAATTTGTGTCGTAACTTAAGTGAAAGACTATAATAAGAACCTATGTTAAGCCGAGGTTAAAATAGTGTGTCAAGTGTCAGGTGTCAGTAAGTGTGTCAGGTGTTGTCAGTGACTGGTGACACATGACACTTGTTGTACCGATGTCCTTCACACACACACACACACACACACACACACTCTCTCTCTCTCTCTCTCTCTCTCTCTCTCTCTCTCTCTCTCTCTCTCCATTTCACACTTCTTATTTACCCTTTCTCTCTTTTCCCTCTTCCGTCTATCTCTTTTATTCTCTCTGTTTTCTTTCATTACTTTATATTTCTGTCCTTTGTCTTCTGTCACTTTCTTCTCTATTTCTCCTCTCTCTTTGTTTTTATTATCTGTTTTAATCTGTTTCTTTGTTTATCTCTCCTAGTGCATGTTTCTCTGTTTGCTTTTATTTATTTGCCAATTTCTTTGTCTCATTTTCTCTCTCAGTTGTACCCTTGATTTGCGTCTCTCAGGCAGTCAATGTACCTACCTACCTGTCTTTGTCTCCTAATATCTTTACCATTAGGAGTACAGCTCTTTCTCTGTCACACTCTTTGTATGTTTGTTGATAAGAGTCAATTAATCAAGTCAGTCTATCTCTCGGTCAGTCAGTCAGTCAGTGTATATCTCTTTGTTCTCTCCATCCATGTATCTCTTCTCTGTGTGTGAGTGTGTGTTTCTCTCTCTCAATCTCTCTCTGTCTCTCTTTAACCGTCATAAAATCAATAACACGTCCTAGCCACCCCACACACCTCAAACATCAACTGTAATCTCTATACCAACAACATCTCTGACTCTCAATGGTCTCTAAAGCGCTTTGCATTAATGTCTAATTCTCTTTATGACTTCCTACACACCCTCCCTCCACCCATCAGCCCGGCCATAAACACAAACACCCAATCTGGCAACACCGAAAACCCCAGAACCCTCCGGACCAATTAAAAGTAACAACGGGGATGGAAAAATACAAACTCCCCGTATGGAAACACCGAGAAGCCAATGCTCTGGTCCAATTAAACGCCTTTAAATACCCGTTGCCATGGTGACGCGTCCCCCCCTACCCTGTCACCCAGCTGGCCACCTGCCCCATCACACGTGTCCAGAAATGATGAAAATATTCAGTTTTAATAATTTTTTTCTCCATGGAAGTGCGAATCTCTGTTTATATAAATTTAATTCCCAACAACAGTGAAATAATAGATAAATGTTGCTATTGTTATTGTTATTATTGTTTGTGGATTATTGCGTCAGTAAGAAGTTTTTATGTTTATTAAATATTGTAGTTAGTGTATTATTATTATTATTATTATTATTATTATTATTATTATTATTATTATTATTATTATTATTATTATTACAGCCCTCGAGGGAAAATATACTTAATGGCTCTAAGTTCATCCACAAAATCCATACATAAAATATACACACAAAATACGTACACAAAACACCAACATAAACTATAATACGTATACAAATACATACACAAAATACATACACAAAGTACATACAGACAATACATACACAAACTACATACACAGAAAATACATACAGATAATACATAGAGCTTTACTCAGTTTTAATTACAGGTCGAGAGAGGAAAAAGATTCTAATTAAGCTGGGAGATAAAATATGTAGTTGTGATGGATTCAACTCTCTCTCTCTCTCTCTCTCTCTCTCTCTCTCTCCTTATTTATTACATTAATCTCTTATCTATCTCTCCCTTCTCTATCTTTGTCTCTCCCTCTCAATGTGTCTCTCTCGTCTTTTCTATCTTTAAGTATCACCCTCTCTCTCTCTCTCTCTCTCTCTCTCTCTCTCTCTCTCTCTCTCTCTCTCTCACCTTCTCTCAGTCTCTCTCTCTCTCTCTCTCTCCTCTCTCTCTCTCTCTCTCTCTCTCTCTCTCTCTCACCTTCTCTCAGTCTCTCTCTCTCTCTCTCTCTCTCTCTCTCTCTCTCTCTCTCCTTCTCTCAGTCTCTCTCTCTCTCACCTTCTCTCAGTCTGTCTCTCCATCTCACTTTAGTACCCTTAGGGATAATCCTTTTAGTTTTCCATACAATATTTTTTCCTAACTTAAACACAATAAATAAATAAATAAACACGCGTGAGAGCTCCTTAAGTTACGACTACAAAGATGGAGGCTTTACAATCCTTAAGTCATCATTAACATGTCTATTACACCATTAGTTAGACAGAAAATTAACTTAGGAATCTTTGATAAATTAGATTTTATTAGTAGTACAGTGTGTGTGTGTGTGTGTGTGTGTGTGTGTGTGTGTGTGTGTGTGTGTGTGTGTGTGTGTGTGTGTGTCCTGTTTTAGTGAATTTCATGTTTGGTGAAAATTTTTCTCTTCGGAACTTCAGAGAATTCGTCACTTGTTTTACGCTCGTCCTCAAAAGGTTAAATTGTATAAGAATTAAAGAAAAGATGGAAGATGTCTGTTATTATCAGTTTAAGGAATAATACAACAGTTGTGTAAATTTCCTGACACACAAAGGCACATTTTCTCGCATATGATTAAATATTCTCAATCACTTACCGAGGGAATCAAGAATGTAGTGACTGTCGATATTATTTAAGTTACTCTTCAACAAACGTTTTCTCTATCAAAGTGTTAATAAGAGAAAATGGTTTTATCCAGTCGTAATTTACGGATAACTTCACTAAAAGTAAAAGACGTTCTAAATTATTATTCCAGATTTCCACATATATGTCTTTGTGAAGTAACGAGAGGAAATAACTACTAGCTCGTCAAGGTATCATACAGAATGAATATAAGGAAATGCTTCATCACACAGAGGCTGTTAGACCTATGGAACGGTCTACCAGCACTCGGCATGACCCCTCTAGTGGGCGGCGGCCATTAGGTTAACGAGATATTTCTGAGAATTCTAAAAAAAAAAAAATGTACGGATCTTTGCATTGCGTCCTGGGTTCAACTCCTGGCCCACGAAGGATGTGAGAAGGGTGTTACCCAGTGTGAATCTCATTACCTAAAGCCCTGAACAGCTAGACTAAATAAATCAAAAGATAAAGAGAGAAAAGCAAAAATAGAGACAAACACACAAAGAGGGAGAAAGAGATAAGTAATGACACAAGACAGAGAGAGAGAGAGAGAGAGAGAGAGAAGACGTGAGCCATGCCCCATCCACCGGCCATCTTGGGGTGACTGACTGACATTGTTTATAAACAGGGCGGGAGGGAAGCTGAGACGGCCCGAGGGACCCTGAGTGTAAAAGAGGAGAGCAGACGGATAAAAAAACTTAAATAAATCCCATTTTTCACTTCTAAATGTCAGATGTGGGAGGTTTGAGAAGGTCGGTAGGACTGAATGAGGATGAATGTGTAGATGGTGTTGTCATAGGTATTATATAAAAGTATTGCATATGCCACCAGCCTTCTACTTGATCACGTGTTCCCTTTCGTGTTAGATAGATAGATAGGCACTACATGAGACACTGCACCTGCACCTAAAACCAAGCAAACTGCACCTGAGGGAACTAAGGTGACATTTTCTTATTTTACACACACACACACACACACACACACACACACACACACACACACATCACTCACCACCTCTGTAAAAATACCTCAGGTGAGTGTGAAAGTCGCCAAGTAAAGATATTAATAAATATTAGTTCATCTTACCTGGCGAGACAGAGACGCACCTGACCCTCTCACCTTGACACCCTGCTAACAAACTTGACTTAAATACATTATTATTCGTATATCCGGGTTGGCAGAGTGGTAAGAATACTCGTCCTGGAATTGAATGACCCCGGTTCGAATTTCGGCCAGGGATGTGAGGTGAAATGTTATTGATTTTAAGGTGAAAAGTTTGTTTGTAGAGAATGATGGATAGTAAGGGAGATATATACACACACACACACACACACACACTCACACATACATACATACACACATCGGACATGCCATAGCCTTTATTTAGACAACAGTGCGTAAACTTGAAGGTGTGGACGAGGTCTTCTGAGAATTAGACCTCCCCCTCCTCCTCTTCTTCCCCCTCCTCCTCCTCCTCCTATTTATCTCTCTCTCTCTCTCTCTCTCTCTCTCTCTCTCTCTCTCTCTCAGCAACGCAGTATATCAAAGTGTCGAACCTGTATTTAATTTATCACCTCTTAGAAACAGCACACCTTCGCCACCACCCACTGTGCGTGTGTGTGTGTGTGTATGTGTGTGTGTGTATCAGCTGCGTCTAGTCTAACCACCATCCACAACCACCTCATGCAAATCACTACCACCACCACCACATCACACGTACACATCAGACAACTACGTACATACCAGACAACCACGTACACACAAGACAACCACGTACATACCAGCAGACACGTACAGTCACTATGTAAGGACCAGGTTGAGTGATCTGATAACAGCTTCCTAGTTATTTATGGATGTTTGGTGTAATGTATCTCTGAACATGATAAGGCCCAGGTGTTATTAGGCAACGGGGGGGGGGGTTACCTGTTGTTCGTACCTGGAGGGAGGGAGGGAGGGAGGGAAAAGAGGTGGAGAAGGAAGGGAGGTAGGAGAGGAAGGGAGACAGCAAAGGAGGGGAGAGGGAAAAACGAGAGATAAAGAGGGAGGGAGAGAAGGGAGGAATGAAAGAAGGGAGAAAGACCATGATAGGTAAAGTCAGTGTGGAATTATTATTATTATTACCCCTGACTCATCATCATCATCATCATCATCATCATCATCATCATCACTTCTGACTCATCTTCCATCAGTTACTCAATTAAGCTTTCACCTCCAGCTAAGGAGTGACAGCTAAAGACAAGTAGCTTTCTCTATAAGATATATAATAACTTGAGCCATTCTCACCTCTGACCGTGTAAATGTTTGTCTGTGTTCTTGTTGAGAGAGAGAGAGGAAATAACAAGCAGGGAAATACACAGAAAGGTGGGTGCGTCTCTCACCTTCCCCTAATTAATTATCATTTTACCTGGCCGGACCCCTTTCAGGCAACTTGTGCAATATGTGTGCAACAGGTGCGCCACTCCGTCCCTGCACTGCAACATGCACCTCCCAACACAACACATCACAACATAACCCTTACTTAACACCCGTCCAGTTCACCCCCTTGAGGATACTTATTTGTTTACCTAATCAGCTGATTCGTATCAACAACAATGGCGACGACAACACCACCACAAGTAGTACACACCTTCCACCCACACCCTCCAGACCACCCCCTCCACCCACACCGCCCATGGACCACCCACACCGCCCATGGATCACCCACACCCCCCCACACCGCCCATGGACCACCCACACGCCCTCTCAGGTGTCCTAACAGAGATAATACAGAGATAAGCCACCTGGAGGCAGAAGCAGTTGGTCTGGTGATCTTGTTTTAACTTACGATAATATTATGCTCATTACGCCCGCCAATATCAAAGTGTCTTACGGTAACTTACCTCTGTTACTGACACACTTAAGATCGTTTCTCTAAAGCTCGTAAGTTAAATTTTGCTTTTAACTGGTGACGTGAGAGTGTATCTAACTGACTCACTTCAGTTCAGAGATAAAGATGGTTTATGATGTCTGCTACACTATTAATTCACACACACAAACACACACACTTATATACACATAATGGTTGTCCCTCATGTGGCCGGCCCAAGAGCCACCTATGGGTGAATTTGTTGAAGGTGTAGAAGCTGTCGCCAACACAACAACCACACCCTGAGTTAACGAGCTGCATGATCCAGTGTCAAGGAATAGTCCGAGAAGACCGGACAGCTCGCCAACTGCACTGGCTAACCATTACCCCGGAATACGATCCGCAAATCGATAACATCCAGGTTCCCAATTACTGCTGGGTAGACATACACACGCATACACACACACATACACACACAAACAAACACAAACACACACACACAAACACACACACACACCATCTGAGCATCGTGGTCAAACAGGTACTAATCAGTGAGGCACAGGTAAGGTAGTAACACACGTAAGCACTTATTTATAACCTAACTTAATATAAGCACTTTCCTTATCTTGTTCTTTGTAGAAGGAACTTTAGGTTGTTTTTGATGTTAATGAGTGTTGCACCTGTGTAACCATGTGGTCGACGTGATGTGTGTGTGTGTGTGTGTGTGTGTGTGTGTGTGTGTGTGTGTGTGTGTGTGTGTGTGTGTGTGTGAAGACAAGAGAACAAATGCCAGCATTCTTGCTGACACCAACTGTAGGAGCATCGAGGCTACCATTAGCCATGAACAACTACATTGGACTGTCCATGTTACCCACATGGACGACAGTAGACTGTCAAAGCAGCTACTTTACAGTCCCCTAACGAATAGTAAACGTATCGCTGGCGGGCAATTTAAAAGGTATAAGGATAGTCTTAAGACAAACCTGAAAAGTGCCAAATCGACCCCCTCACCTGGGAGACGATTACTCCACATCGTACGCTTGGAGGAGCACCACACGAGAAGGTGTCAATACTTTTGAATTAGCCCGACTGCAAGCCGAGGCAGATAAGCGCCAACGTCGGAAAGACGCTACTACCGTCCCTCCCACAGTAAATGGAGCCCTCCACATGTGCAACGAACGTGGACGACGCTGCCGGTCCCGTATTGGGCTCTTTAGTCACCTCAAAACTCACTAACCTAGGTGACATCCGTAATAACTCATATCATTTTACCATAGCTGGACGATCGTCATACTCGATTCCGAGTGACAGCAAAGTAGTAGTAGTGTATGTGTGTGTGTGTGTGTGTGTGTGTGTGTGTGTGTGTGTGTGTGTATGTGTATGCAGGTATATGTGCATCTGTGTGTGCGAGAGAGAGAGAGAGAGAGAGAGAGAGAGAGAGAGAGAGAGAGAGAGAGAGAGAGAGAGAGAGAGAGAGAGAGAGAGAGAGAGAGAGAGAGAGAGACTTATCATTCATATCAACAAAACTATCTCGAGATAAAAATTTTCCCTTTAATATATAATCCAACAAAATCCACAATTAACCACATTAACATCGTAAGTTAACTGGATAAATTAACCTCCAATATCATTAACCTCAAATTATGAACCAATTATAACTTACGATTTTTTTGAGAATATAAATAAGTAAGAGAGTCATATAGCGAGGTGAGGTAACGTTAATGTTTACACTGATGAACGAAGCGACTGTCACGTGTTTTTTCTTTTACAGCATCTTGGGAACAGCTGTTTTTGTGACGTCACCACTTTAATGAATGATACGGCATAAATATCAACAAATACGTCTTGTTCTCTGGTGTGTTATTGTTATTGTTTTTGTTCTCTTATTTCTTACTATGACTGAACTCCCTTCTTCCTTTCTTTCATCTTCTTCTCTTCTCAACCTTCATTCCTCCTTGCCTTCCCTCTCAATCCTCCCCCTCTCTCTCTTCCTTCCCCTCTCCCTTCCTTTCTCCTTCTTTTTCTCTCCCTCCCCTTCCACCACCTCATTTCTCACACAGCCACAAGGTCGAGGAAACATGACTCACCTTCCTCAGTGCCGGTAAAGCCGTGAGTCAGTCACTTATGAGTCGTGAGTCACCCAGGTGGAGTAAGTCACCTGTAGAGTGAGTCATATATGTGTGAGTCATTTAAGAGTCGTCAGTCATCAATGTGGAGTTAAAATCACCTATAGAGTGAGTCATATGTACAGTGAGTCAGATATGAGTCACCTATAAGTCATATACCGGTAGTATATACTAGGAATATGCTCGTAGTATGGAGGTGATATACTAGAGATATACTGAGGGTATGTTATGGATTAGCAAGTATGGTAAATTGCAGGTAGGGACAGGTGTATATATGCTAGGGTTAAGGAGGTGTATATATGCTAGGGTTAAGGAGGTGGTATGCTTGTATCCACTGGGGTGTGTTGGAATATGCTGAAGTACACTGAGGATAAACTGGGGTATGCTAGAGGTATGTTGGGTTATATCGGGTAAAGGAAGGCAGCTGCGATGTTCAACAAGACTATTAATGATAAGAAAATACTGAGTTCCTTGTTGAGGGGCACCTGCGTCAACACTGTCTGGTGATGGTGTGGTAGTGGTGTGTGGTGGTGTGGTAGTGGTGTGTGGTGGTGTGTCGTAGTAGTAGTAGTAGTAGTACTAGTAGTCATAACATATCTACCTAACTAACAAACCAAACCCACAACACAACCTCACATAAGTCAAATTCTCTACCATAATTACACCGTCTCGACTTAAAATTATCTCCGGGTTACGTAAAAAAGAAATCATCTACACAACCCTGTGAACTTAACCAAGAGAGAGAGAGAGAGAGAGATCACTAACCTCTCCCTCTATCATAACATGTCAGGACACGTGTTAGGTCAGATATGGGTAAGATATGGAGTGTGTTTACCCAGCTGAGAGGGCAGGATAAGGGCACGGGTCTTCCTACGCCGCCGGAAATACCCTGTGTCGGGTAGGAAATGGGTATGTCCTATACCAACAGTGATCATCTCGGCTAATGAGTTCTTACGTCAAGGTTTTGTTTTGTTCGATAATGCTGTGGCGACGTTGGCGTGTCTGGCTGTCTGACTGTCTGTTTGGCTTTGTGTGTGTGTGTGTACGTGCGCTTGTGTGTGTCTGGCTTTGTGGCTGATCATCATCATCATCATCATCATCATCATCACTAACATCACCACCATCATCACCATCACCAAGGCGGCACCACCATCACCACCACCAAGGCGGCACCACCACCACCAAGGCGGCACCATCAGTAATGTGAGGGTAGAGTCTCTGCAGTTCTCAGAAGCCATCACTGGGTCAACGTCTCCCCTCCACCCTCCATGATTATATAGTTACTGAGGCAACGACTGATAATGGAGGAAAAGGGAGAGGAGGCCATCCTTAATAACTCATATCACAGTATCATAGCTGGATGATCGTCATAGTAGACTCTGAGTAAAAGTAGTAGTAGTAGTAGCACTGCGGACTTCAAGACCGAGTACGTAGCGGGAAAGGTGAATGAGTGGGTTAGTGAAATCCAAGCTCTGTCTGAGATTGCTAACACAGAGCCACATGCGGCCTTTGCTGCATTCACCCATGGAGTCAAGCATCGCTGGAACTACCTGATGCGTACTATCCCTGATATCAGACCCCTCCTCCACCCTCTGGAAGAAGTTGTCAGTGTCAAGTTCATTCCTAAATTAGTGAAACACCCTGACTTAACCCCAGCAGAAAGAGCACTTCTTGCACTTCCATCAAGACTGGGAGGGATGGGACTAACAAATCCAGAGGAGATTGCTGCCACTGAACATCAAAATTCACTTAAGGTCACGGCAGCCCTCACGGACCACATAATAGCCCAGAATGCAACAGGGGAAGTGGATACCAGTGAAGTAAATAAGATTCGTAGGTCCATTACGACAGAACGACAGCACTGCCAAAATGATAAGTTGCAGCAACTGTTGCTGCAGGTACCAGAAAATTTGAAGAAAAAAAAAGTAGCTATAGCGCACGAGGTGGGCGCCTCGAACTGGTTAACTACGTTACCGATAAGGGCAAATGGTTTCAGTCTTAATAAACAAGTATTTACAGATGCCATTGCTCTAAGGTACGGTCGGCCAGTAGAAGGTTTGCCCTCCCAATGCGTGTGTGGCTCTTCCTATGATGGCGATCACGCCATGGTGTGCAAGAAGGGGGGCTTCATATGCATGAGGCATGACGAGGTAAGGGACCTCACAGCAAATATGTTGAAGGAAGTCTGCCGGGATGTCATTGGATGGTGAGATCTTCCAACACGGGACTTCAAACACATCTAACGAAGCCCGTGTGGACGTCAGTGCTCGAGGATTCTGGACGCGGAGACAGCGAGCTTTCTTCGACATGAGGATTTTTGATCCCATGGCCGCATGTCACCGTAACCTAGCTCTCGATGCTGCACATAGGAGGAACGAGAACGACAAGAGAAGGGCATATGGGGAGAGAATTCAAAATGTTGATCAAGGCAGCTTCACTCCTCTAGTGTTCACAACCTCTGGTGGGATGGGATCAAGTGCAAGATGTTTCTACGCCAGACTCGCGGAGGTGATCTCCGAACAGAAGCAGCAGCCCAGAAGTTATGTTACAGCCTGGATGAGATGTCGACTGTCTTTCTCTCTCCTTCGGTCGGCTTTGCTCTGCCTCAGGGGAACGAGAGCTTCTGCTCCGACAACTGCTGCAGATATTGACTATGAGGCTACTGTCACTGAATGCCGCATAGATCTGCGGCTCAACTAATTTAACACAGATAGGATAGCTACTTATGTATTAGGATATTTAATATTAAGGTAATTAAATGGTGGCGAAGGTGTGGCTATTGGGGGAGGCTGGAGGCCACGTTTAAAAAAAGTAGTAGTAGTAGTAGTAGTAGTAGTAGTAGTAGTAGTAGTAGTAGTAGTAGTAGTAGTAGTGTGTGTGTGTGTGTGTGTGTGTGTGTATTTTTATTTAATTTACTTCACAAATAATAGTATATTTAACCGGATATTTACCTGACGATACGGAGATGATATATCAGATGATGTAATAATAAAGTTTTCCTCGTGACAAGTGCCGTACGATAGGAAACAACTTCTCAGAAAACCACAATACGAATCTTTCACGACCTACTGTACGAACGAGGCTGCAGGCGGCGGGGTGCAAGAAAACAAAGAAAATTCTCAGGAAACAGACTCAGCATTGTGAGAAATACGACTAATTCTCAGTAAATTCTCCATTAATATCAATCTTAAATGGTATTGTGAGAAATAGACGAACACACAAACATTTATGTCTGAAGGTTGGTTAGTTATACAGCCTCTCTCCCCCTGGTGGTGAGAGGAGGAACTAAGAATGTATACAATCGCTTATGGACCAACACTAAGACGGTGCAGTTACCATCGCCACAACCATCTATATTATAAAGACATAAATATTTTAATTATACTCGACCCTCGGGGAGTTTAGTCTTATAATGAATAATAAAACAAACTTAATGAAGCTTTTATTTATTTATAGTTTAGATTATTAATTCCGCACACACACACACACACGGTTCAGTCTCTCAATAGTATCATATATACTGTATGAGTTATTACGTCATTATGTGAGTTATTACGTCATTATGTGAGTTATTACGTCATTAAATGAGTTGTTACGTCATTTTGTGAGTTATTACGTCATTATGTGAGTTATTACGTCATTATGTGAGTTATTACGTCATTATGTGAGTTATTACGTCATTATGTGAGTTATTACGTCATTACATTTTGGGTTTTAATTTATCTTATGTTCCATAAAGTCTTCCTAAGATGTCGTCACACAATAAACTTTCCTTCATATTTCCGGTTTAAACTAATAATAATATAACACAATCACTGGTTTATTTTTCCTCCCCGCCACCACAATGAGTCTGGACCACGGAGGTGACCATGGGTTTGGACCTGTTAATATAGTTAAGATAATTGGCGTTAATTATCTCATATATGTACACAGTGCCTATTAATCTCTCTGAAGTATTAATGCCCTATAAGGCTTCAAGGTTAAGGCTTCTGACAAATCCTAGACACTTCACCTCATCCCTCCCACTCATCTCACCCCCACCTCCTCCTCCTCACCCTCACCTCCTCACCCCCACCTCCTCCTCCTCACCTCACCTCCCACCTCCTCACCCTCCCACCACCTCCTCCTCCCTCTCACCCCCACCTCCTCTCAAACCTGAAGTTAAATTATGATGCAAAATAAATCCTTGAACCTCGCCTTTTGTATCGTTAATTTAATCCTGGTGCTAAATCAATCCTGGAGCTAAATTAATCCTGGAGCTAATTTAATCCTGGAACTAAATTAATCCTGGAGCTAATTTAATCCTGGTGCTAAATCAATCCTGGTGCTAAATTAATCCTGGAGCTAATTTAATCCTGGTGTTAAATTAATCCTGGTGTTAAATTAATCCTGGTGTTAAATTAATCCTGGAGCTAAATTAATCCTGGTGTTAAATTTATCCTGGTGCTAATTTAATCCTGGAGCTAATTTAATCCTGGTGTTAAATTAATCCTGGTGCTAATTTAATCCTGGAGCTAATTTAATCCTGGAGCTAAATTAATCCTGGAGCTAATTTAATCCTGGTGCTAAGTCAATCCTGGTGCTAAGTCAATCCTGGTGCTAAATTAATCCTGGAGCTAATTTAATCCTGGTGCTAAATTAATCCTGGTGTTAAATTAATCCTGGTGTTAAATTAATCCTGGAGCTAAATTAATCCTGGTGTTAAATTTATCCTGGTGTTAAATTAATCCTGGAGCTAATTTAATCCTGGAGCTAAATTAATCCTGGAGCTAATTTAATCCTGGAGCTAAATTAATCCTGGTGCTAAATTAATCCTGGAGCTAAATTAATCCTGGAATTAAATTAATCCTGGTGCTAATTAATCCTGGAGCTAAATTAATCCTGGAGTTAAATTAATCCAGATGTTAAATTACTCCTGGCGCCAAACTAATCCTGCAACACCTAGTAACGCCAAATTAATCCTGGAATATCGCCAAATTAATCGTGTTATTCACCTTACCACACCTGTAATAGCTATCCCACTGACAGCACTATACGCATTAACGCATTACATACATACCAACATACGCATTTATACCACTGAATTAACGTCATTTTAGTAACGCATATAACGGTTGGTAACGTGTCATTGAACTAGGGTACATGAGATAACGAGTAACAATTCCAATTAACATAACGAACGAGGAGAAAGTGAACGAAAGTAAGAGAAAGGAAATAATAATAAAAAATAATAATCGTCGGCAACTGTAAGGGGGCGGGGGCTCTGTGGTTGGTTGTAATTAAGCCAATGGCGTTCTGGGGATTCTCTTTTTAGACGTCGTTGATTGGTTGATTCGAATTTAAAATGTTTGATTGGTGTGTTTACAGTTCCGTGTGTTTATTTGTTTGATTGTGTTGATTTGTTTATCTGTTTCTATTCTTAAAGTATTATTTATTTGTTTATTACATATGAAAGAATAAGGAGCCAAGGAAGACAATAAATGAAGAAATTGGTTGAGGAAACTCTCTTTCTCTCTCTCTTTACCTCTCTCTCTCTCTCTCTCTAATTCTAACTACATGTGTGTGTGTGTGTGTGTGTGTGTGTGTGTGTGTGTGTGTGTGCACATAAAGTTGTTGTTCAATAAGGATATCAGGAAGGGAATTTGACACGCCGTAAAGTGAGTCTGGCTCTGTTTGTTACTATCTGGCTCTTCCTGGCTCTGTGTAGCTCATTCTGGTTCTTTGTGATTCTTCCTGGCCCAAATCTGGCTCTAGTAGTAGTAGTAGTAGTAGTAGTCGTGTAGTGTAACAGGTGTGTTGTGTAGTGTAGCATGTGTGTTGTGTAGTGGAGCAGGTGTGTTGTGTAGTGTAGTGTAGCAGGTGTGTTGTGTAGTGTGATAACATACAAACTTACCACCACACCTGCTACTACAAACAGTATATACTCTACACTGGTGGCAGCGGTGGGATCTAGTAAACACTAACTTATATCTCTCTTCTCTTACTTCCCTTCTTTATCCCCTTCTTCTTGTACCTCTTCTCTTACTCCCCATCTTCATGTACCTCTTCTTTTCCTCCCCTCTCCCCCTCTTCATCTCTTCCTCCTGCCTTTGTCCCTACCTGACTACAATCACAACAATGGTGGCAGCAGTGGGCTCGTACACCTGGGGTTAATGACCTATTAGTACTTCTGACCTCTTTGGTTTACACCTTTCAGTATTTCCCCCCACTCATCACCCTCTTCCTCCCTCTCCCACCCCTCACACACACACATACTCACCCCTCTAAGTCCCCTATCCCACGACCTCCTCCCCCACCCGACGCACCTGCAGACCACAAGAGCACAACAAACTCCTCAGGGCCTCCTTATCAGGGCCCTTCATAACCCTACTTGTCCTGTGTTTATCATCCATTGCCTCTTCACCCTGATGGATGTGTACAGTCTTGACTCTTCCCAAGATTGTTTTTTTTCTTTTATTAATTCAGACAATATAGTAAAGATACAGGTAACAGATACACTATAGTACAGGTACAGATACACTATATTACAGGTACAGGTACAGAAAGAATACGGTACAGGTGAAGTTACAGAAATAAATACATACAGGTAAAGGTATGGACACAATAGAGTTAAACTGTGTGAGGGGGGGCATCGCAGGAAGTTTGACTTCTCACAGGGTGTTTGGCCCCTCATAGTGTGTTTATTCGCAGGGGTGTTTTGGCCTCGCAGGGTGTTTTGGCCCTCATGTGTTTGACTTCACAGGGTGTTTTGCTCATAGGTGTGTATTCTGTAGGTGTGTTTGGCCTGCAAGTCTTCATTCTCACAGATGTTTGACTTCACAGGGGTGTTGGTTTCTATAGGTGTTTGGCTCATAGGGTAAAAAGCCTGGCCTTGTAGGCAGTCATTTCTAGACAGATGTTTGACTTCACAGGGGTGTTTGGTTTCATAGGTGTGTTTGGCCTCGCAGGGGTGTTTGGCCTCACAGATGTTTGACTTCACAGGGGTGTTTGGTTTCATAGGTGTGTTTGGCCTCGCAGGGGTGTTTGGCCTCACAGATGTTTGGCCTCACGGGGGTTTTTGGCCTCGCAGGTGTGTTTGGCCTAGTAGGTTTGTTTAGCCCCATAGTTGTTTGGCCTCACAGATGTTTGGCCTCACAGGGGGTGTCTTGCCTCGTAGGGGTGTTTGGCCTCGCAGATGGGTGAGGGATGATTTATGGGCCATGATATAAAAGAGTGGAGGGATTTAGTGGGTAGATCAGGTGTGGAGGATAACAGAGACTGGAGAGCTGTGATTTATGACTCTCCAACCTCTTAAAACAACAGCAGCGTCTTGCCTCGTGGTGTGTGTGTGATGGAACAGAAAGAGGGAGAGAGAAAGAGAGAGAGAGAAGTGTGAAAAATGAACATAGCTTTAACAACACAAGCTGAGATCTCTCCCTTCCCACTCCCTTCCCTCTCCCTTCCCTCTCATCTAAACTTTTGCTTGGATAGGTAAGTACATTCTTCCTAACCCCTCTCCTCCTTCTTCCCCAAGTGATTTACGTGGATAGGTGACTGACCCTCCCTACCCCTATACTCTCATTGGATACACACACACACACACACACACACACACACACACACACACACACACACACACACCTTACACTCGCCACGCAATGTCTGAAAACACCCAAGAAAATATTACCGGGTAAATAAAGAATAACATACACCTTACTTTGTAGCCATAGTTACCGCCAATAACATTCACTAATACTGCATGTTCACTACAGCACTAGTAGTACATGTTCACTACATCACTAGTACTACATGTTCACTATAACACTAGAACTACATGTTCACTATAACACTTGTACTTCATGTTAACAATAACACTCGTACTTCACTACAACACTCGTACTTCACTATAACACTAGTACTACATGTTCACTATAACACCAGTACTTCATGTTAACAATAACATTCGTACTTCACTACAACACTCGTACTTCACTATAACACTAGAACTACATGTTCACTATAACACCAGTACTTCATGTTAACAATAACATTCGTACTTCACTACAACACTCGTACTTCACTACAACACTAGAACTACATGTTCACTATAACACCAGTACTTCATGTTAACAATAACATTCGTACTTCACTACAACACTCGTACTTCACTATAACACCAGTACTTCATGTTAACAATAACATTCGTACTTCACAACAACACTCGTACTTCACTATAACACTAGTACTACATGTTCACTATAACACCAGTACATCATGTTAACAATAACATTCGTACTTCACTACAACACTCGTACTTCACTATAATACTAATATTCCCTCTTCACTACACAAATTCCAAGTTGTCTATTTTTGACCCAAACCCTTGTTATTGCCTTTTACTGTCAAATAATGAAACGAGGTGGTAAAGCTCATCACCATCTCACAAGTAAAACATGTGTGCAGCAACGTCATCCAGCGGCCCACTAAAGGCAACTTACCATACATTCAACCAGTATGGCATCTACGTATCCAACATTCCCTTTTGCTGTTCATGCAGTGAAGTGCGTTCCTTCTTTAACGAAAATGGAGGAGTCGTTAGCTGCTACATGCCCATGATTGGAGGCCAATGGCACCGGGGCGTAGCCAAAATTAGATTTTGCGATGAAGAGCGCCGCAACCTTGCCCTCAACCTGAACGGCACAAAAATGAAAGGCCGCTGCCTCAACGTCTCCGTCCTGAGGTACGAAGGCGCCGGTGTTGGTGGTAATGCTAACACAAGTGTCAATACCAACACCACGGTGCGCGCCTCTCGCAAAAGGTATTTCGACGTAATTCTAGATGAGGAAGATGACACAAAAAATGTTCCTCCCCAAAAACTAGCTAAAAAAATCGGCTCCTCCAATCAACCCATTGGTCTGGGGCAGGACTTCATCCCCCTCTTTGCTGAGTGAGTAAAAAAAAATGTAATAAAATATACTAATGTGATTATTGCTTTTGTTTATTCATAGTTATAATTATTTACTTCTCTTTTATGATTATTTATACTTCTATTGTTAGGATTATTTCTTTATTTATGCATTTTAAGAAAATTTGAATGATGTTTTAAAACTGAGACGTGATTCTGAATCGTTTATTATCAAGGATTTCAAAAGTAAACTTTGTTTTGCTCTAGCACGTCACACTTTATTACCACTAAGACAAGATAATATAACTTATACAAATAAAACATACAAATATGACAAGATAATACAAATAAGACAATTCAGTAGGCTTCAAAGTTAACTAAACCTAAAGATTATTGTCATGAAGGCTATTTGTCTGCAAATACATAAATAAATGATGTACAGTATATGAATATGTATGAACATAATATTAGGGTCCTAGGATGGGTGAAACTTTCTTTATTTTCTCGATTTTCTGGCAATCTGTTCACTGGCACAATCTCTCTTCAGCATCCAGCGGTAGTCTGCCATCATGTTCACATTCCACCTTCCTTGATACCTCTTTTCCATTTCCTTAATGTCCTGGTGAAATCTTTCACCTTGCTCTTCACTTAAACTTCCTAAATTTTCAGGAAAATACTCAAGATGAGAATGTAAGGAATGCACTTTTACTCCCATATTAGAACCCATGTTTATAAAGTTATCCAACATAACCTTCAACAATGTTTTGATAGTTTAGATCTTCTCTATTGCCTAAGAAACTATACACAACAATCTTGAAACTATTCCAAGCTTCTTTCTCACACTGGTTCATCGACTGTTCAAATTGGTGGTCCAACATTAACTTTCGGGTTTGAGGGCACACGAAAATGACAGCTTGAATGTTTCATAAGTAACTGATGAAAATTCCCTGCATATGTACCGGAAACAATCACTTTCCTTATCTAGGGCTTTTACAAATTGTTTCAATAATCTTAATTCAATATGCAGAGGAGGCAACAACACTTTCTTAGGGTCAATCAATAGTTCATGTAGAATATTTTTTTAACCTGGCACAAGAGCCTGTCTAGGTGGCCAGTGTTTTTTGTCCCAATGTTCACGTCTTGCTCTGCTGTCCCACTCACACGAAAAACATGGCATTTTCGTGTATCCACTCTGTTGACCAAGCAACAAACCAACCAACCATGATCTTTATAATGAACTTTCTCGAGAAGCATCTGCAAATTTTCATAAGTTTCCTTAAGATGAACAGAGTGAGCCGCAGGAATTGATGAAAATACATTTCCATTATGAAGTAAAACTTCTTTGAGACTTGTTTTTTGAAAAATCAATGAACAACCTCCGTTCAGTAGCTGTATAGGTAATACCAAAATTGTTAATTAAAGCAGACACATTATTACGATAAACCAAAGAGCCTTCCGCTGAAAAAATATTTGACGTAGTTCTTGTTCATGTTGCCTATACCATGAAAAATATGTCCCTTTGGTCAATAAATTCTTTGATTTCAACCTAGATCCTAAAAGTTCAGCAGACTTTGGTAAATTCAATTCCATAACCAGATCGTTAAGTTAACTCTGGGTAAACACCTCCGGCACATCACTAATATCTTTAGGTTGATAAACATCACTTCCGTTATCTGACGATGAATCACGGTCAGATTCTGATGTCACAGACTGCAACACATCTGGCGGAATGGGGACTGGAACCCCAGGGCCATGTGGCACTGGTCTCTTGGCAGATGGAGAGTTGTGATGAACGATTCCTTGTTTATTTTTTGCATTATATCCCTCTATCTTCACAGAGCAAAAATAGCAGTCCTCACCGTGATCTGTAGGCTCCCGCCATACCGTAGGGACTCCAAATGGCATAACTTTTTTCTTACCATATTTCCACAGTCTTAAACCTTCAACACAAGTGCGACATACATTATGTGGCGCCCATGGTTTATCTAAATCATCTATTTTCACTCCAAAGTTTACAAAATGTTCATTTTTCACGGATTGTTCAAACATCCACGAGAAGACGTATTACAACAGTATCTTGGTAGAGCTGAACAAGGAGAATTAACACTACAGCTGCTGATGCCACACTGAACAATGGTCTTTGCCTCAAGGCTTCCATTTGTCAATAAACCTTGCGTGATAGACGAAAGCTGAAGGTATAGGTGAAATCAACATGAAAGACGGGTTAGGGAACACACATTAGTCTGAAAACATCAAAATTAACGCAGACCTGAGAATTATTAGGTGACATGCGTTCCCTGCATGAAGGGCATCATCCATTGGTAAAAGAAGACAACGTTAATAGCCTCACTCATTGTTCTGTGCTGATAAGGAGCAAGAGAGCGAGGCGGCTACACCATACTGAAGACCTACTGAGTATGACAAACTTGGTAACGGTTCACACTGAGACTCATTGGCCAAGTTATACTACCTTATTTAATAATAAATGTTGATGCTCTCAAGGTAATGCTTCCGTGTCCAAATATCCGTCGTGTGAACATTGTTATTCCCCGCCTTCACGTTAGTAGAGGTCACAAACTTGAGTCTGTCTGATTCGTCGGTTCATAAAGCTAACAAAATACAGTTGTTGATCCCGCTTGAGGTCTTCAACTCCTCCTGAGGGTGGAATACCTGCACTGATCTCTCCTGCTGCTGTGTGTGAGATCGTGGGTAAATAAGTGTAGCATCTTACCTGCAGGTACTGTACTGTACTGTACTGTACTGTACTGTACTGTACTGTACTGTACCACGTCTTGTAAATAAACAATAATAAATAAACACAATGGTCATTAATGTGATGTTAACACTTGTCTATAATGTTAATGGCTGTGTTAAGCTGTTCGTTTGTTTGTTTATGTTACTTTGCTGTTTGATTATTTCTTTTAATTTGTGTTTGTTTATTTGTTTATTGTCTGTTTATAGGTACACTGGTTTTTGTTTGTTTGTTTGTGTTCTTGTTAACCCAAGGCGTACGCACTTGGAGGTAAGAGGCCACGAGAGGTCATCCGGGGCCTGAAGAGCCACTTGGAGGAAAACAAACTCTCCACATGATCCACATACTGACTGTGTCGTAACGAGAGAGAGAGAGAGAGAGAGAGAGAGAGAGAGAGAGAGAGAGAGAGAGAGAGAGAGAGAATTGACCCTCCCTCCCTCCCTCCCTCTCCCGTGAGCAACAAGTACCCTGTATGTAACCTAACCAAACCAAACCTAACCCTGAGGTAATGTTTGCGCAATAGGTGATTAATAAAGACATTAAAACTTTAATAATAGTAACTGTACATTTGAGGAAGTTAAGTTAGTCATCACCTCACCTCACCTCACCTCACCTCACCGCCTCACTGCCTAACGGACCCAGAAATAACTTATCGTTTTGAAGCTGAACCGACCGTCCCTAACCTAACCTAACCCCCGACCATGACACACTACGGTGGTATTTGTGTGTGTGTGTGGTTACCTACTGACCACCACCATCACCACCACTATCAAGGGCATCACCACCAGCTTCATCACCACCCGAGCCTCACCACCCGAGCCTCACCACCACCTGAGCCTCCCACAACCTGAGACTCATCACCCGAGCCTCACCACCCGAGCCTCATCACCCGAGCCTCATCACCTGAGCTCTCACCACCGAGCCTCACCACCCGAGCCTCACCTCACCCGAGACTCATCACCCGAGCCTCACCACCCGAGACTCATCACCCGAGCCTCATCACCCGAGCCTCACCACCCAACACACAGACTCGCATAACCTTACTGAGGGACGCTACTTACCTCAGACAGTCTACCTAAAACCTGTCACAGGATTATATAACCTTTAGAGTCCACGAGAGGTCTGTTCTGAGAGGCCACGAGAGGTCTGCTCTGAGAGGTCTGTTCTGACCACGAGATTGCCTGTTCTGTGAGGCCATGAGAGGTCTGTTCTGAGAGGCCACGAGAGGTCTGTTCTGAGAGACCACGAGAGGTCTGTTCTGAGAGGCCACGAGAGGTCCAAATAACGGACTTCTCTCTCCATATAATCCGTTAATTGGAGGGGATTCCGTATCTAAACGGTCTCTTGATATAACGAACTTTCATCTCCATGTTATCCGTTAAACAGAGGTGTGTCATATTGTCTCGGTTAGGTTACGTTACGTTAAGGTACTAGGTTACGTTACATTAAGTTAAGTTACAAGGTTAAATTAGGTTAAGGTACTAGGGACGCTGAGGTATTGGAAGTAAAACATATAAACCAACTGGCGTCTAATATACCACCAAACAAAATATAATATTATTGAACATAAACGTAGGAGTAACGTCACGACTCAGCTGATGCATGGGACGCTAGCTAATGACGTCACAGGCTTCATCATCAGTTGTCGGAGGTAAAAAGAATGAACATCACACTTGGATGCTGAGGTCGTCTGGGACTAAGGATCTGTATATGGCCGTGAGGGAACATAACTGGCTATCCTAAAGTGGTGAGGGTGGTAAGTATTAATATAGATAATGATACTTGATAATTATATGACTGAAGAGGCTTAGTCAAATAGGGAAGACCATTTTGGGAGTGGGAGGGAACGAAGGTTGTAAATAAACAATGTCAACAAGACGCAGTAATGTTTTGTTTACCTGTAGTGTGTGTGTAACTGTTTAAGCTGAACCAGTGGGAACTTAATATGGTTATTTTCTCTCTAGCTATTGATCTATCTATCTGGTTGGCTTAGTGCTGCATCATGGTATTTGCACACACACACACACACACACACACACACACACACACACACACACACACACACACAAACATAATTAATAGATTACTAAATTGAAAAATGTATAAATATATAGATATAGATAGAGATAGATATATAAATAGAAATATAAATAGATAGATAGATGGATAGATAAAAGGGTGTGAAACAAGGTAATTTAAAACAAGTAAATATGAAGAAAAGAGGGACAGTTAAGCGAGAGAGACAGTTAGACAGACAGACAGATAGACAGACAAAGAAACTGTTAACTGTACCCAAACCCACCAATGACCTAACTGTAGACTGAAAATGTAGTCACAAAGCGAATTTAAATGACAAAAGACTTAAAAATGCAAACAGCGTAGGACCCAAAGATTCACCTTGTGGGAGCACCTCGGAAGACCAGCTCCCCCACCCACACACACACTAATTGAAGGTTGTCAGCCCTACACCAAGCAATAGGTGTATGTGTGTGTGTGTGTGTGTGTGTGTGTGTTTGTGTGTGTGTGTGTGTGTGTGATACAGGAGACAAAGACACTGAAAGAAAGAAAGAAAGAAAGAAAGAAAGAAAGAAAGAAAGAAAGAAAGAAAGAAAGAAAGAAAGAAAGAAAGAAAAACATCACCCACACTAATGTCGATACGAAACCTGATAAAACACAGATAAACTAAAGACAAAATCATCGAGAGAGAAAGAGAGAGAGATAAAAGAATAAAGGTCGGGAGATAAGAGAGAAGAGGGTCAAAGCCGTTTCACCATAAAGGGTTAATGAAGTAGTAGATAAAAGGGTTAAGGTCTATCAGGCGTACAAAGGTGTTGAGAGGGTTAAGGTCTATCAGGCGTACAAAGGTGTTGTTGACGACATTAGCCGGCCTATCAGCACAAAGGTGTCATCGCCGGCCGAGTGTAAGCCAGGAGGTCAAGACCGTACGGCAGCCTTGGTGTGAGAGAGAGAGAGAGAGAGAGAGAGAGAGAGAGAGAGAGAGAGAGAGAGAGAGAGAGAGAGGGGTTGCATCTCTTCCTTTTTAACCCCCCCCCCCTGTCTCTTACTGCACACTCCACCTTCAAGACAACGATTAATTTACACCTCCTCCTTGTCCTGTCTGTCTTTATCTTTATCATTGTCTGTCCGAGTTACTGTCTGTCTCTGTCTTCGGATCCATCGTCATCGTCCTCAAAGGGTTTAAACCATCGTCGACAAGATGTTTAAACCACCGTCCTCAAGGGGTTTAAACCACCGTCCTCAAGGAGTTTAAACCATCGTCCTCATGGGGTTTAAACCATCGTCTTCAAGGGGTTTAAACCATCGTCCACAAGATGTTTAAACCACCGTCCTCAAGGGGTTTAAACCACCGTCCTCAAGGAGTTTAAACCATCGTCCTCAATGGGTTTAAACCAACGTCTTCAAGGGGTTTAAACCATCGTCGACAAGATGTTTAAACCACCGCCCTCAAGGGGTTTAAACCACCGTCCTCAAGGAGTTTAAACCATCGTCCTCATGGGGTTTAAACCATCGTCCTCAAGGGGTTTAAACCACCGTTACCAACAAACACAGAGGCTGAGGCGTACAGGGGCAGCTCGATAAGGCAGGTAGACCTTGACCAGCCTGTGACGAGGCCTCAATTAACCTAGCCTAACCTAACTTTGCTTCACTGTTGATTAAAAACTAATAGGTACCTGTGACAAATTTAGACAGGTACCTCTTACCTCCAAGTGCGTAAGCCTTGGGTTAACAAGAACATACACAAACAAACAAAAACCAGTGTACCTATAAACAGACAATAAACAAATAAACAAACACAAATTAAAAGAAATAATCAAACAGCAAAGTAACATAAACAAACAAACAAACGAACAGCTTAACACAGCCATTAACATTATAGACAAGTGTTAACATCACATTAATGACCATTGTGTTTATTTATTAGTGTTTATTTACAAGACGTGGTACAGTACAGTACAGTACAGTACAGTACCTGCAGGTAAGATGCTACACTTATTTACCCACGATCTCACACACAGCAGCAGGAGAGATCAGTGCAGGTATTCCACCCTCAGGAGGAGTTGAAGACCTCAAGCGGGATCAACAACTGTATTTTCTTAGCTTTATGAACCGACGAATCAGACAGACTCAAGTTTGTGACCTCTACTAACGTGAAGGCGGGGAATAACAATGTTCACACGACGGATATTTGGACACGGAAGCATTACCTTGAGAGCATCAACATTTATTATTAAATAAGGTAGTTTAACCTGGCCAATGAGTCTCAGTGTGAACCGTTACCAAGTTTCTCATACTCAGTAGGTCTTCAGTATGGTGTAGCCGCCTTGCTCTCTTGTTCCTTATCAGCACAGAACAATGAGTGAGGCTATTAACGTTGTCTTCTTTTACCAATGGATGATGCCCTTCATGCAGGGAACGCATGTCACCTAATAATTCTCAGGTCTGCGTTAATTTTGATGTTTTCAGACTAATGTGTGTTCCCTAACCCGTCTTTCATGTTGGTTTCACCTATACCTTCAGGTTTCGTCTATCACGCAAGGTTTATTGACAAATGAAAGCCTTGAGGCAAAGGCCATTGTTCAGTGTGGCATCAGCAGCTGTAGTGTTAATTCTCCTTGTTCAGCTCTACCAAGATACTGTTGTAATACGTCTTCTCGTGGATGTTTGAACAATCCGTGAAAAATGAACATTTTGTAAACTTTGGAGTGAAAATAGATGATTTAGATAAACCATGGGCGCCACATAATGTATGTCGCACTTGTGTTGAAGGTTTAAGACTGTGGAAATATGGTAAGAAAAAATTATGCCATTTGGAGTCCCTGCGGTATGGCGGGAGCCTAAAGATCACGGTGATGACTGCTAGTTTTGCTCTGTGAAGATAGAGGGATATAATGCAAAAAATAAACAAGGAATCGTTCATCACAACTTTCCATCTGCCAAGAGACCAGTGCCACATGGTCCTGGGGTTCCAGTCCCCATTCCGCCAGATGTGTTGCAGTCTGTGACATCAGAATCTGACCGTGATTCATCGTCAGATAACGGAAGTGATGTTTATCAACCTAAAGATATTAGTGATGTGCCGGAGGTGTTTACCCAGAGTTAACTTAACGATCTGGTTATGGAATTGAATTTACCAAAGTCTGCTGAACTTTTAGGATCTAGGTTGAAATCAAAGAATTTATTGACCAAAGGGACATATTTTTCATGGTATAGGCAACATGAACAAGAACTACGTCAATTTTTTTTTCAGCGGAAGGCTCCTTGGTTTATCGTAATAATGTGTCTGCTTTAATTAACAATTTTGGTATTACCTATACAGCTACTGAACGGAGGATGTTCATTGATTTTTCAAAAAACAAGTCTCAAAGAAGTTTTACTTCATAATGGAAATGTATTTTCATCAATTCCTGCGGCTCACTCTGTTCATCATAAGGAAACTTATGAAAATTTGCAGATACTTCTCGAGAAAGTTCATTATAAAGATCACGGTTGGTTGGTTTGTGGAGATTTTAGAATCATTGCTTTGTTGCTTGGTCAACAGAGTGGATACACGAAAATGCCATGTTTTTCGTGTGAGTGGGACAGCAGAGCAAGACGTGAACATTGGGACAAAAAACACTGGCCACCTAGACAGGCTCTTGTGCCAGGTTAAAAAAATATTCTACATGAACTATTGATTGACCCTAAGACAGTGTTGTTGCCTCCTCTGCATATTGAATTAGGATTAATGAAACAATTTGTAAAAGCCCTAGATAAGGAAAGTGATTGTTTCCGGTACATTTGCAGAGAATTTTCATCAGTTACTTATGAAACATTCAAGCTGTCATTTTCGTGGGCCCACCAATTTGAAGAGTCGATGAACCAGTGTGAGAAAGAAGCTTGGAATAGTTTCAAGATTGTTGTGTATAGTTTCTTAGGCAATAGAAAAGATTTAAACTGTCAAAACATTGTTGAAGGTATGTTGGATAACTTTATAAACATGGGTTCTAATATGGGAGTAAAAGTGCATTCCTTACATTCTCATCTTGAGTATTTTCCTGAAAATTTAGGAAGTTTAAGTGAAGAGCAAGGTTTCAGCCTTAACAAACAAGAATTTACAGATGCCATTGCTCAAAGGTACGGTTGGCCAGTAGATGGTTTGCCCTCCCAATGCGTGTGTGGCTCTTCCTATGATGGCGATCACGCCATGGTCTGCAAGAAGGGGGGCTTCATATGCATGAGGCATGACGAGGTAAGGGATCTCACAGCAAATATGTTGAAGGAAATCTGCCGGGACGTCATGGTAGAACCGACCCTCCTTCCATTGGATGGCGAGATCTTCCAACACAGGACTTCAAACACATCTAACGAAGCCCGTGTGGACGTCAGTGCTCGAGGATTCTGGACGCGGGGACAGCGAGCTTTCTTCGACATCAGGATTTTTGATCCCATGGCCGCTTGTCACCGTAACCTAGCTCTCGATGCTGCACATAGGAGGAATGAGAACGACAAGAGAAGGGCATATGGGGAGAGAATTCAAAACGTTGATCAAGGCAGCTTCACTCCTCTAGTGTTCACAACCTCTGGTGGGATGGGCCCAAGTGCAAGATGTTTCTACACCAGACCCGTGGAGGTGATCTCCGAACAGAAGCAGCAGCCCAGAAGTTATGTTACAGCCTGGATGAGATGTCGACTGTCCTTCTCTCTCCTTCGGTCGGCTTTGCTCTGCCTCAGGGGAACGAGAGCTTCTGCCCCTACTCCGACAACTGCTGCAGATATTGACTATGAGGCTACTGTCACTGAATGCCCCATAGATCTGCGGCTCAACTAATTTAACACAGATAGGATAGCTTCTTATGTATTAGGATATTTAATATTAAGGTAAATAAATGGTGGCGAAGGTGTGGCTATTGGGGGAGGCTGGTGGCCACGATTAAAAAAAAAAAAAAAGTGTTATAGTGAACATGTAGTACTAGTATTATAGGACACCCCTATTAAAGCTAGGGGCCTATTAGAACACCCCATTAATCCTATGGGCCCATTAGGACACCCCCATTAGGACCAGCACTCAGCCATCGTTAAACCAACAAAAATGTCAAAATTATCCAGATAACCAACATAATTATACTTAATTATACTGGATTATTATACGAGAGACAGTCTGATTATCTCCCTAAGGACTTGTAAGATTATATCAGGCTTTACCAGACACTATCAGGCTCCACCGGACATTATCAGGGCCCATCTGGCTTTGAATTAATGTATTGGAGTAAACAGATAGACCGATGTTGAATGTTATGAGGGATGTGTGTGAATGTTGGTTACGGGGGCGGGGTTAATTATGCTTCCGCTCTGTGTGTGATAGATAGATAGATAGATAGATAGATAGATAAAAGCTATCATCTTTCGTCGTAATCGTTATCGTAAACAAATAATATCACGATCCGAAATCTCAAAGGATCGTAACTTAAGATGGGTGACGTAACTGTCTCACTTTAGTTACGACACAAAAATGGATTCTTAAAGATTCCTACGTTAAATACCCCTTCCCCCTCCCCCCACCTCTCTCTCTCACTGGCTGGAGATGTGAGATAGAAATGGCATCCCAAATTACACTACAACTCTCCCCATAACTAACTTACACCTGATTCTTATACCACATACACAACAAACAAATCAACACAGACACATATATAACAAGACGTGTAACTCCTAACTCAACATCACGTCAATAGATGGCGCTGAGATTAATTATTTCCCTCTTGATAGTATCTACCGTCACTAATTACACATGCTCAATTACCCACACTATTATTATGATTATACAAGTTACAGAACGAGGAACACACACACACACACACACACACATTTCCGAGGTAGGTCAGTTCATCAGTATTCTGTCAGAGGAATTTTGTCTCCACTTTCCTCAATGAGTTTACAGATTAATACAAGACAATAAGACCACGATTATATCTCACTTTGTATTGCTATAGATTGGTACTGTATCATTGTATTGGTACTGTATCACTGTATTGGTACTTCACTGTATCCGTCTAAAGGTACCATGAAGTAGAGTACTGTATGTGTCATCTTTCCTGCTGTTTTGTGGTGATGTAACTGTAATACTAATCCTGTAACGCTATCATTAGTAGTAGTAAGAGCCTCCATTAATAAAATAGTAGTAGTAGTAGTAGTAGTAGTAGTAGTAATAATAATAGTAGTAATAGTATCATCATTATTATTACTATTACTATCATCATCATCATCATCATTATCATTACGTCACCACAAAACAAACAACACAATATGTAAATAAAGAGATGCTTCAGGGTAGTACTATAGACCAGTCTCTGTTTACACTGTCGTCACCTCTATGAATACCAACCCTAACCTAACCTAACCTAACCAAACCAAAATATTGTGTAAGTGGTGGTGTGGCGTATATGACTGTGTATAACTGTGTATAACTGTGTATAACTGTGTATGACTGTGTATAACTGTGTATGACTGTGTATAACTGTGTATGACTGTGTATAACCTTGAGTGAGTTGCTAGTTTCTCATTAATTATATACTGTATACTCTTAATGTTTTACGGTATGTGAGAGATATAAGATATATCATTGATTTTACGAGCGTGGGGTTGGCTTGGTCAAGTGTGTGTGTGTGTGTGTGTGTGTGTGTGTGTGTGTGTGTGTGTGTGTGTGTGTGAGTGTGTGTGTGTGGGTGTGTGTGGGTGTGTGTGGGTGTGTGTGTGTGGGTGTGTGTGTGTGTGTGAGTGTGTGTGTGTGTGTGTGTGTGTGTGTGTGTGTGGAGTGTGTGTGTGTGTGTGTGGGTGTGGGGTGTGTGTGTGCTGGGTGTGTGTGTGTGGGTGTGGGGTGTGTGTGTGGGTGTGTGTGTGTGTGTGTGGGGTGTGTGTGTGTGTGTGTGTGTGTGGGTGTGTGTGTGTGTGTGTGGGTGTGGGAGTGTGTGTGTGTGTGGTGTGTGTGTGTGTGTGGGGTGTGTGTGTGTGTGTGTGTGTGTGGGGTGTGTGTGTGTGTGTATGTGTGTGTGTGTGTGTGTGTGCCCTTCTAAATACAGTTAACATATGTGGCTTTAACACAGAAGACAGATGTGGGGTACAGGTATATAACACGAAACAGATAATGCCCCCCCACCCCCACCCCACCATGAGGTATCAAAGTTTCGAACCCCTGTACTCTAAGATGAGACTAGGAGGCTGTTACCACTCAGCCACCAGGGCAGGAAGTTGAGAATAGAATCTAGTCTATCGCTATAACGTTTCAAGTCTATCAGTAAGTAGTTGTTGATTAGTTTTACCTTTTAATTAACAGGTGTGACCCAGATTACCTGTATAAATGACGTCATGGACAACACACATCATCACTATCATCAATCACCAACACAATCACCACCATCACCACACAACACCATCAATCACCAACACAATCACCACCATTACCTCATAAGCCAATCCAAGGTCACACAAAACTAAGCTAAGTGTTTAGTTTTAATCTCCTCGTGTATGTGTGTGTGTGTGTGTGTGTGTGTGTGTGTGTGTGTGTGTGTGTATGTGTGTGTGTGTGTGTGAGTGGTCGTCATCAATGCCTTCTTATAGTCATGGGTAAGAGATCCTCCTCCTCCTCCTCCTCCTCCTCTTCTTCCTCTTCCTTGTTTAACCTTCAATAGATCAATAATGTCCATGTGTGCGTTGTACCATCACGCTGTCTGCCTCTATAACCATCTTCCCCTCTGCTCCCCTCTCATCCCACTCATCCCTCCCTGTCCCCTACACTCACACAAGGACACACAAGGGGCACTTCAAGTCACCAAGATAAGCCCAAGGTTAGGTTAAGTTAGGTTAGGTTAAGTTGGGATGGGTTACGTTATTTAGGGTTAGGTTAGGTTATTTAGGGTTAGGTGGGTTAGGTTAGGTTAAGGTGAGAACAATTGCGACTGGGGGGTAGGGGGGGGGGCGTATTTGACCTGCAGTGTATATTTTGCAGGTCACCTCCACCACCACAATCACCACCCCCACCACTACCACCACCACCACACAGCTGGTTCGTCCACGCTAAAGCTGGTTAAGACTCATGACTCAATGAGCAACAAACCTATTTTATTCCCTCTTAACTGCTGACTCACTCTTGCCTACGACACTATCATAGATTCTCAAAGGTCTCGTAAGGTCAGGTCAGGTCAGGTTAGGTTAGTTTAGGTCAGGTCAGGTTAGGTTACGTTAGGTTAGGTTTGTTTCAGGTTACGTTAAGTTTGTTTTAGGTTAGGTCAGGTCAGGTTAGGTTACGTTAGGTTTGTTTTAGGTTAGGTTAGGTCAGGTTAGGTTAGGAATCTCTGTTAATACGGAAGCCAATGGGAAGAGTGTCAGGTATCAGGTGTATAAGTGGGTGTAGATTCTGTGTCAGACGTAACAAAGAGTATCTGATCCTATCTGACAACCATTGTGAGGGGATGGTGGTAGTGGGAGGGGGGGTGGTGGTGAAGATAATAGAGAGAGAGAGATTCACCAAAACACTGATACTCTCAAGGCTTAAAGATTATAATCCACAAAGAAACTCAGAATAATTTATCTTAACTGGTCATGTAACAACGTAAATACCTAACCTAACCTCACTTAAGCTACCACACAACAGACAGATATTTCAAAGGTTCTCCAAGTAAAATTTTCCTCATAACTGATTATAATTATCTGACTCACTTAAGCAATGAGGCAATATGGCGTCAAAAGGGCATTAAGACTTGGTCGTTACTAGTGTCTAATTCTCATTTTCACTTATGGGAAAAATACTTACCCTAAGAAAGTCTGTAAATCCGTGTTGGGAGGTCACGATTTACGTCAATAGGAATTTCAACGTAACTAAACTTTCCTCTCGTTACGTCATTTCTTATTTTCCTTGTTTAATGTGACGTCAAGTGGTCTGGGACTTGTGTGAGAAGATGCAAACGCTATTGGTGGACAACTTGATGACCCTGTGACGTGGGATTAACCCTATTGGTCGACAGCAAAATGAAGTAAGGTAAACCCTGTGACGTTAGATAACCTAATTGGTGCACAGTAAAATGACGTAAGGTAGACCCTATGACGTGGCATTACCTTATTGGTAGACAGTATAATAACGTAAGGTAGACTGTGACGTAGAGTGACTTTATTGGTGAAGAATGTGATGATGTAAGGTATGGGGAGTTTGACATAGCTTCAGTATCCTTCACTCAGCCTATTCAGTGTACAGCCTCACACACACACACACACACACACAGTATTAGTCTTGTCCAGAAGGTCAGGGTAGAGCTTGAGAATTTTCCTAGTGTAAGATATGAAGTATTGCAGACCGTGTGTGTTGATCATTGTGTGTATTATAACTCCGACACGCTCTCTCTTACACACACACACACACACTGGTTCCATACCTACATGTAAACTCCTCAAACCAAACATAACATGATGTGTTCTAACCTAACCTAACCAAAACTAACTTCACCTAACCTAACCTAACCTAACCAAAACTAACTTCACCTAACCTAGCCAAACCTAACCTAACGTAACCAAACGTAACTTAACCTAATACTAAACTTGTTATAATGAACAATACTGAAGCCACTTAAAACAATATATACAACACCAGGCCTTTGTCTACATTATATTCAAGTGTTCCAAGTGGTCAACCAGCAAGAGAAATGAACAGACAGACGGACGGACGGACGGACAGAGACAAAATTAACACCGAGACTCTACCTTAACTAGATACCTTCACTTAGCACCAGTTATAGTGAGACTCTACCTTAACTGGTGCTAAGTGAACGTAACTGGTGCTAAGTGAACGTATCTAATTAAGGTAGAGTCTCAGTGTTAATTTTGTCTCCTAACTGGTGCTAAGTGAACGTATCTAGTTAAGGTAGAGTCTCAGTGTTAATTTTGTCTCCTAACTGGTGCTAAGTGAACGTATCTAATTATTCACCTGTACAAGCTCACACATTAACAGATCATTAACACTCGACATACCATAACACCTGCTTAACACAACACACAGTAACACCTTCTACATTCGGTACTTAAAACACACTAAATTTAAACCCAAGTTAGAGGAAGACAAAAACAGACGAGGGCCCAGCAAGCTACAGAAGCCCCTTGAGTACAACACCTGACTTGTTAATCGTCTAACCAACCCGGATTTACTCGAAAACATCAACACAGCAATTAGGGATAAGGCAGGGTGTGTAAGAGTGAGAGAGTGTGTGTGTGTGTGTGTGTGTGTGTCTCGCCTTTAAACAATGACACACACAAGGACAGTTTATCAGTAGTTGGTGAGTATGGGTCTCTTCCTCATTGGCCCTGTCAGAAAGTATTTTAAAAGCCCAGCTGAAACGTGTGTGTGTGTGTGCTTGAAGACATTCCTGCAGTCCATCCTACATTTGCTGGTCGACACAAATTAGCCCTCAAGCGTAACACTAAGAATATAACCAACACTATTATATCCTCCTGTGTATGAATCTCTGTCCTGTGTGGCAGTGAACAGTAATAACTCCCTCAGCGTCAAGACCTGATTGACGTATACTTAGATTAGGCAAATTATAACTAAATTTTGGCCAATAAAGTTATTATACAAAATCAAATCTCTCTCTCAGCAACAGTAACTGAGGGTGGTGTGAGCAGTGTGAGCAGGAACACCACGTAGCCGGACACTTAATTAGTGAGTTCCGACATACGATACCAGTGTTGGTACACAGACTGGCCTGATTGAATGAGAGGATGAGAGGGGGGAAGGAGAGGGAGTGAGGGGGAAGTGAGAGAGAGGGGAGGAGAGAATGAGAGACAGTGAGAAGTGAGAATGAGAGAGGGGGAAAAGGAAGAGAGGAGGGGTGGAAGGCGAGAGTGTGAGAAGAGGGAGAAAGAAGGGGAGAGAACCAGGAGGAGGGAGAGAGAGAGAGATAGCTACACTAGGGCTACACAGGGCTACATTAGGGCCACTGTAACCAAAAAAGAGAGAGAGGGGGCTACACAAGGTTACATTAGGGCTACACTAGGGCCGCGGTAACCAGAAGAGGGAGGGTTACATTAGGGCTACACAGGGCTACACTAGGGCCGCGGTAGCCAAGGGCCATCATAAGATAGAGGGTCTTTGTGGTGAAGGCAAATTCGGTTTGTTGACACAGTGTTTAGTTGCCTGGCGGAGTATGCTGGTGAACGCTGGACCTGGGTTGCTACATGGACTGCCGCTATCACCATCACCACCATTATCACCACCAACACCATTACTACCATCAACATCACAAACACTACCACGACCACCATCACTACCACGACCACCATCCCTACCACGACCACCATCCCTACCACGACCACCATCCCTACCACGACCACCATCACTACCACGACCACCATCACAACCACGACCACCATCACTACCATTTCGACCACTCACCACATTTATCTCACCACTACCACGATCATCATCACTACTCTACGACCACCATCACAACCACGACCACTATCACTACTACACGACCACCATCATAACTATGACTGGTTTCATCACTACCACGACCACCATCCCTACCACGACCATCATCAGTACCACGACCACCATCACTACCACGACCACCATCACTACCACGACCACCATCACAACCACGACCACCATCACAACCACGACCACCAAGATGACCTGCTACTGACCTGAACTGTTACTACTTGACCTGTAATTAAGCCTCTACTTACTGACCTGTCTGATAACTACTTTACTAATGAGTTGGTTGTTAATACCTTGATGACGTAGACGACAACAATACCTTAGGAGATGAGGTTAGGTTAGAGAGAGAGAGAGAGAAGAAGGAAGAGGAGATGAAGAAGAGGGTATATCAAATTTGCTGTCTGTCAGTTTCGCAATGTCGGCCACACTTCAAGCCATCAAGCCTCTCTCTCTCTCTCTCTCTCTCTCTCTCTCTCTCTCTCTCTACTTCTGATTTCCGCGAGCACTTCACGCTCCTTCAGCTGAGACGAGGAGAGAGAGAGAGAGAGAGAAATAAAGAATGCGAGAGAGAGAAATAATAAGAATAAAATGATAGATAGCGAGATAAGGAGAGAAAAAAGAACAAGAAGAACAAGAACAACAAACAACAGGAAGAAGAATGAAGAACAATCAATACTGTTCTATGAGTACACACAGTCTGGCTAAAAATATTATTTTTTAGTCAACAACAAAACGTTTTAAACATGAAGAGAAGAATTAACCTTTGTGTTATATTTATGGTGAGTACAGCCAAAGGGGGTGGTGAGTGGGCGTGATGGAGTGTGGTGGTGGAGTGTGTAAAAGTACGGTGGTGTGTGCAATAGCTGCTGGTGTTGAGGGTGGGGAGTGGTGGAATGTGGTAGTGGGCGGGGAGTGGTGAATGTGGTAGTGGGCGGGGAGTGTAGTGGAATGTGGTAGGGCGGTGGAGGTGGAAGTGGGCGGGGAAGGTAGTGGGAGGGGAAGTGTGTAGGGCGCAAGTGGAGGTGGTAGAACAAAGGAGGTAGTGGGCGAGGGAGTGTGGTAGGGCGGGGGAGTGTAGTAGAGTGTTGAGTGTGGTAGTGGACGGGGTGAGGTGGAATGTGGTAGTGGGCGGGGGAGTGTGTTGGAGGTGGTAGTGGGCGGGGAGGCGGTAGAGTGTTGGAGTGTGGTAGGGACGAAGGAGTGTGGTGGTGTGGGCGGGGAGTGTAGTAGAGTGTGTTGGAGTGTGGTAGTGGACGGGGTGAGGTGGTGGAATGTAGTGGGCGGGGGAGTGTGTTGGGTGTGGTAGTGGGCGGGGAAGTGGTAGAGTGTGTTGGGAGGTGTAGGTGACGAAGGAGTGTGGTAGTGGGTGGGGGAGGGTGGAGGTGGTAGTGGGGCGGGGGAGGTAGAATGTGGTGGAGTGTAGAATGTGGTGGAGTGTGTGGTAGAATGTGGTGGAGTGTGTAGAATGTGGGAGGTGGTAGGGCGGGGAGGGTAGAATGTGGTGGAGTGTGTAGTGGGCGGGGAGGTGGAGTGTGGTAGAATGTGGTGGAGTGTGGTAGAAGCATCAGGGAGCTCTGGACAGATAGACAGGTGGCTCTGTTTTGGCACAGGACCAGTGCCAAGGGGGAGGAGAAGGAAGAGGCATGATGTGGCACCCATATGTATGTACCTATGAATACCTACCCGCCACACACACACACACACACACACGTTTATGGAGAGACATACCAGCTGGCTATAGATGACGTTACTACCACCTGGACTGACCCAACACCTGTGATATTTATTATAATGTTCCAGACTTCTCTCTTCTCTTCCTCCTTCTACCCTCCCACCTCTCCCCTCCCTACCCCCCTCTTCTCCTCTCCCTCTCTTCCTATTCACAAGGGACACTAAAGATTGACATTATCCTCTTCATTCCTTCATTCATTCATCCCCCCACCCCCTCTCTCTCTTTATGGTGTGAGCCGGGAACCATATACAGATGCTGGATGGTAACACCTGGTGATAGTCGTGAGGTCTTGGTGAGCCTGGTGCAAGGAGACTCAGGTGGTGGTAGTGGTTGATGTTTGCTCTCTCTTTCAATCTAGTAGGTTTACAGTAGGTTAGGTTAGATTGGGTTAGGTTAAGGTAAGTAAGGTTATAATACGGGTAGTTACGTTAGTTAGGTAGTTACATATACTTAATTAGTTAGTCAGTCAGTTAAATACATACAGTTACTTACACTTAGTCAGTTACTTACAGTCAGTCAGTCAGTTACACAGGTAAGAGGCGTATTAAGTTATCTATTATCCCATTAACAAACGTCATAGAACTCAGGTGTACAGTAACCGTCTGACGTCACTGGTTGGGAGCTCATATGAATAACAATGACCAATCAGCTAGGGGGGGGGGATTCTGTGACGTCACTAAATTAAAATATGACGTAACTTTGTTTACATTTTATGGCGATGACTTCACAAAATCGATGGAACACTTGATTTTGTTTACTATTTCGCTAATGACGTCATACTATCAGCTGGATTGGGTTAGGTTAGGTTATGGAGAGGCGCCACATGCCCAAAGGATGAAACAGTTACATCGTTGAAGACCGTGTTAGAGCGAGTGAATCATTGCAGGTAGACTGACCAACACACACACACACACACACCCAAAGCTGATGTCAATATTATCACACGATAGTCGGGGTATAATAAGGCTGATAGTAAGTAAATTAATATCCGGGAGAGAGAGAGAGAGAGAGAGAGAGAGAGATAGAGAGAGAGAGAGGTAGATAGGAGGGAGAGAGAGAGAGTATTCAAATGTCTAAATTCTATCACCCTCGTTCACCTGACACCTCAAGAGCCCACCTAACACCACCACCTAACTCCCTGCCCCCCCCCCCACACACACACACACACACGCACAGGACAAACAAACGAACCGACACGTGTTTTATGAATCAATATTTACTGTAATAATTTCTGGATAGGGTAGTTGTATATAGCGTCACTTGACCTTTGACCTCTCAGTGCCACGCCCACCTGACCCTCCTCCCACTCATACCTGACTTTCCTCCCCTCCTCCTCATACCTGACTCTCTTCCCCTCATACCTGACCCCCCTCCCCCTCACATCCTGACCCTCCCCCCTCACCTGAGACTCCACTCCCCCTCCTATAAACACCTAATTCTTTCCCCACAACTGTGTCTAGGGGAGAAGGGAGGAAAATTTATGGGGAGGGGAGGGGGATGGGGAGTGTGTATTAGGGGTTACGGAGAAAGGCGAAGGGAGAGTAGCAGTGGGTGTAAGGGGGAAGGGTGTAAGGGGGAAGGGGGAGGAGAGTATTATCTACGTGGGCCTGGAGGTGGTGGTGATGGTTGTTGTTGATACCGGGATGTGGTGTTCTCTCTGTCTGTCTGTCTGTTTGTGTTTGTCTGTCTGTCTTTGTATCTGTCTCTATGTTTGTCCACCTCTTTCTCTTTCTATCTACCTATCTCTCTCTTCTCTGGGGGTAGTATGGTGGTGATTTTCTCTCTCTCTCTCTCTCTCTCATGGTGACTCACAATACAGCAGCACTTCACCACACACAGGAGTCACTGTTCCCTCACCAGGTACTAGATCCTCCAGAAGGTGAGTCACCATTATCATCACTATCACCACTTGTTCTGCCTCTTGTAACTCATGTCAGGAGGTAACTCAGTAACTCACTCACTTACTCACTGAAACTCACTTATTAACTCACTCACTCACTTAACATAACCTAAACCATTTTTTTTATTCTTATTTATTGGGCACTCCCCTACATCCTTGTGTAAGGTGAAGCGCAGAAGCGTTTACAGCGCCCAACAGGGAAGCATGCTACGTTCATGCTTGCCTTTATGTCTCATGAGTTAAGGGCGTAGAAGCCTGAAGAGTCAAGGGAGTAGAAGCCTGAAGAGTCAAGGGCGTAGAAGCCTGAAGAGTCAAGGGCGTAGAAGCCTGAAGAGTCAAGGGCGTAGAAGCCTGAAGAGTCAAGGGCATAGAAGCCTGAAGAGTCAAGGGCATAGAAGCCTGAAGAGTCAAGGGCGTAGAAGCCTGAAGAGTCAAGGGCGTAGAAGCCTGAAGAGTCAAGGGCGTAGAAGCCTGAAGAGTCAATGGTTTATGTCATCAAGTTATTGGAAGCTCCAACAACTTTCCCTGAATGCGACTTCGCAACTTTCGACTTACAACAGGTACCTACTGTACTGCTAGGTGAACAGGGACTAACGGGGGCTAGGAAGTGTGTCCAAACAACCTCACCCAATCTAGTCTAACCTAACTTAAGCTGACCTGACCCTAACCTAATCTAACCTATTAAAATTCCTAATAAAATCGTAAGTAATTTTTTTTCACATATTTTCTCTAAATAAATTTAATAAAAAAAATCGCTATTTTTTTTTGGGGGGGGGGAGGTGACTGCCTCGTCTGACGTTCGTCCTCCGGGGGTCCAATAAATAGAAATACCAGTGCAGTTATCAAAGTGTCCGGTCTAACTGGTGTGTTTTTTCTTTGAGAAGTTTGGATCCTACAACTCGTTAACTCAGTGTTGCTGTTGTTGTTGTTGTTGCTATTGGTATTGTAATTATCATCACACATCACAACAGCACCACACAATGTTAAACTCTCCCTTGACTAACCTAACCTAACCTAACCCAACCTAACGTCACTACATGAGTCACAATGGTACCAACACATCACAAAACAACAGTACCGTAACGTGTCACCATTGCTCATAACCTCGCCAAAGGTGTAAAAAAAATGGAGGAAAAAAACAAGAAAAAATAATAATAATGAATGAATTTCTCAGAGGACAGATGTCATTAAGTCAGGTGTCAAGACATTTTATTGTAATCAAGGTTGACACTAAAGGCAAGGGAATCCCCGCTCAGGTAATGTGGACGTAGGTGGTGTCACAATTCTGTATAATAATAATAATAATAATAATCACAATTAAATATTACCTGCTAACTGGTGCTAAATGAATGAATCTAATTAAGGTAGCATCTCAGGTGTAACTTTATCTCCTAATTAGTGATACGTAAACATATCTCCTTAAGGCAGTCACAAGATCTAGTCCAGTTTTAGCTCCAGTCAGCCAGTGAGATCCAGTCAGGTCGAGTCTAACGAGGGTATAAGTGATTCAGGTGATGTGACTCAAGGCACCATTGGAATACTGAGTGAGGTGCTACACAGGTAAGTCAATTATCTTACTTCTCACCTCACGCAGAGAAAGAGGGAGGGGGGGGGGGAAGGGTATGAGGGGTAAGAGGGCGGGGTGAAGGATGGGAGGGAGGAGAGAGTGAAGGAGGATGGGGAAGGGTGAAGGAGGGAAGGAAGGAGGAGAGGGGATAGGGAGGAAGGAGGGAAGGGGGGGGGAGAGATGAAGGAAAGTGAGGGAGAGAGGAGGAAGAGAGGGAAGGTTGGGGGAGAGAAGGGAGTGATGAGGGAGAGGAGGAAGGATGCTGTTGTAGGAGGAGGAGGCAGGCAGGTAGGTCGGGCCACACCTACAGGCTGCGGCAGGTCACACACAAGTTACGAGGTCTTCCCAGAACACCTGAGACAAGGGCCATACTGCGCATCTGTCTACTTGACGCACCACCTGCCTACTTGACGCACCACCTGTCTACTTGACGCACCATCTGTCTATCTGATACACCACCTGTACATTCCAT